>NW_027512612.1:0-300000 GCF_048772815.1 Callospermophilus lateralis
AATGGAAAGTGAACATGGATTACTAAACTCATCCATGTCCAGGTTGCCTAATGCTCTCAAATGTCAATCTTATTGGTGACTACATATTTGTTTCTTCCTAAGATTATATATTGAAACTCAACCCTGTTGATAATGTCTAATCCTATCACTCACTTTGTACTTTGCCTGATTTCCTAATGTCTCTATTGATATCTGCTTTCCTACATATTTTCCGCATTTCATCATTGTGACTCATTCTTCACATGTGCTGACATTTACATTCACTCTCTAACCGAAACCCTATTGCTAAAGAACTTTTGGTCCAAATCCTATACTCACTCTTCTTCCTAAACCTATGGACTATATTCCTAATCCTACCGACTATCCCTTTTTGACTGGATGTTCTATTCTACATTCAATCATCCAAGTAACGGTCGGGCGAGCATCGGAAGAAGAGACCACCAAGTGTCTATCTCATGTAACAGCAAAGGGTTTATTGGGAGTCCAGCATGCTGGGGCTCAGAGTTCACTTGAAAAGAGTAGAGAGCCCTGAGAACAGCTTAAGCAGATGTTATAAACTTTTTCTTGCGAGTGCAGGGAGGGAAGTTAATTGATGTGTCAGGGCGAGTGTTCAGTTTGCATGCAACCTGGTGGGGGAGTACATTCTGCAGTTTGGCAGTTGTGGACAGCACATTCTGGGAACATGATTGGCAAAAATTTCTCAAGATTTCAACAGTGTTTTGTTAAGTGTACAGAAAAACAGGAAGTGACAACTACATATTTTATTAACCTTTCATTCGACACTTCTTTTTCTGGCTACTTTTAATCATAAATATGATCATTGGGTGGTGTCACATTCCATGTCTGCTAGTGGGGTATTACCATTAGTTTAACTTGTCCAATTTGAGCCTGGAGAAAATAAATTACATGGTTGAGCAAGCAGGGTTTTATAGTTAGCAATAATGTGAGGATTATTATTGGACCCGCCAGGGTTGATAAATGCGTAGTTAACCAGGGGGACTTTGTGAACCAAGATTCAAACCACCCTTTTTGGGCCTCTCTCTCTCGTTGACGCTCTTCAAGTCGTCATTTTAATTTACTCATAGATTTTTTTACAACTCCAGTATGGTTGGCATAAAAACAACATTCTTCCATCAATGCAAAACAATGGCCCTCTTCTCTCATGAAGAGAAATTCCAATCCTCGACTGTTCTGTAAAACAACTTCAGAGAGATAGGTTAAAGATTCCTGCAATGCTGTGATGGAGGTTTCTAATATCTTTAAGTTTTGGCCTATTGCTGCTTCTATTTGGGTCATTTGTTTTGTCCCATGGACCAAGGCAGTGGTTCTTGTGCCCACCCCTGCAGCAACATGTATTCCTAATAGGATGGCGAAAGTGAGGGATATATGTTCCCAGTGGAACCAGGTTTTATGCCCCCCTATTTGATCTTCAAATGAACCTGTGTCATGATAGAGCACTCTGGGAAACATTTGCACAACTACACAATTAATCACATCTTTTGACCACTTCATGAAAACATAAACAATGTTTTAAGTATTTAGAATTATACTGTTGTAGGGATGGACAAGGCAAGGCACCTAAGATAGTACCAAAGACAGGAAAACAGTCCTATTTGTTTGCAACCATATTCAGAGGGCATTACTTCTATTGTAATCAATTAAATCCCTGGAATTTCAAGTTTAGGTAGTTTCAGAATTTTGTACGCAACATATAAGGGAAGGGGCTCAGAAGTTCACAGTCTTAAGAAGTTCACGAGAAGCCATTTGTCTTCTTTTTTTTTCCTCTGTTCTGGGAAAGTTAACCTTCCAAGGACACCTGGGTGAGGGAGAGCTTTATATTCCCTTTATTTTTCCCCCTGCCAACTGTTACCATGGAGCCCAGTTGGTAACTTCTTTATCTTACAAATGTAGCCATCTATGTGAAGCCTCAGCTCAAGGCCAAGGCCTTGTTCACATATTTTGTGAAAAATTAGTATGGGGGTGTCTAGCTTAGGATTGCAGATTTTTTTAGCCAGTGGCCAAGTAGAATAGGGCAACATGAAAAGTGGAATTTTATCTACTTAGAAATCTTTTATTGGGACTCTTTTGCTGAAATTCCTAAATTCAGCTATGTTGGAGATTTCTGGAGAAGGTCAGTTAAGACTTTTCTGTGGGCCTGGTACAGAGGGGGAAGACGGGGAAGGCATGGCTGTGAGAAGTTCCGTGGATCTGAGAATGAGGTAGGAGAAATGTAAAAGAATAATGGAAAAGGGGTTTTGGATTTTTCTAGGAACAAATCTTGAGCAGTACAACAGGTACAGCAGAGGGTAAGATGGGAGTTAGTATCCCAAAAAGCATTTGAGGGACTTTAAATACTTAGTAACATGTTTTCAGTGATGAAAAAGCAACTTTAAAGGCCATTTACATTGCATCTTGGATAAGGGTGTGAGGGCTCTTCTCAGCTGGTTTGGGCTTTGTGTTAGGTAGTAAGAGGACCTGGTGGGACCCAGTGTGGGCAATGACAGGAGAAGAGAGGAGTGAGTTGGTTGAGGTGTACCTCAGTACCTGCTACCTCAAGAAGGGGGCAACGGTCTTAGAACAGGCGGAGGTTTGGGTTTTTGATCTAGTAATTGGAGGGGAGAAATCAGGTTGCATAGGTGAGAGTAAGAGCAGAGAGTCTGGAGCAGAAGGCTGAGGGTGAGGATCTATTGGAGAAGCATAGTTCAGGATGTGAGCAAAGGAGGGAAAAGGCCTCCACATAGGGGAATCTCCTTTTACCCTTTTCAGCACTTGCAGAAGTTAAAAAGGTCACGCAGAATTTGAGGATCCAGAGACCCCTCTGGGGGCCATCAATTTTGGTTATCTAATTGGTAATATGGCCAATGTTGTGTACAGAATTTGATGAGGAGTTTGGGTTCCATCAAGCAGTCCCTGTATGCTCACATCCTCATGACTTACAGAAGAAGCCGGCTTTCCCCCAACACAGCCTTGACTATTTGTGGCTTTGATAGTCCGCCGGGCAAACACAGTAATCTAGGCTAGCCAACCTGCATCTGGCTCGCGTGTCCCTACATCCATAATATTTGTTTCCATTATCTATGGTAGAGAAGGGATTTAATGGAATTTTAGTGGGATCCACTTCATCAGGGATATCCCAATGGAAAAGACCTATAGCCAGCTGACAAATATTTCTGTGGAGAGATGGCGACCATGTCCCTAAGTGGGCTGTATGCGAGATAGACCATACTTCTTGTCCAGTAAGATTTGTGATCAGCCATCGCTGCTGAATGGGCTGATGAGGGTTAGGACTACTGGTGGTCAAGGGGAGAGTCTATTGCCTTATCCACATGGCAAATACACAATTTGAAAGCGTTACCAGTCTTTTACAGTTTCCAGCCAGAGTCTGGACAGGGCACAGGCTTGAGATGAGAGGTATGGATCCAGGAAGTGATTCTGTCTACCTTTACTGCTGTAGGTGTTATAAGTAGCACCTGCTATGGTCCCTTCCAGCAGGGTTCCAGGGATGACACCTGATGTCGTCTAATGTAGACAAAGTCTCTTTCTTGATATTGATGTTGATTCCCCTCGTCACCGGGTTGGTAGGCAGTGTCCATCTGTCTTCACAGGTATCTATGTGGCTCTGGCTGAAAGACAATATCTCTAACTTTTTAAATTAGTGGGAAGTAGAAAGATCCTTCTAGGGTCCATCCAAATCCAAAGGTGAGCCATTCTGAGGCACAGAGAGTCTGCCAGGTCCAGCATTTTACTGAAAAAGAAAGATTCTGATCCCTTAAGCAAACTTTGTTGCAGTGAACAAGGGTCAGAGACAGAGGCATTGAAGTGCTCTGTCCCATAATGAAAGATACACAAACAGTAAAAGCAACAACACATGACACAGACAAGACAAGACAATAAAGACAGGATATGGAAGTCCAACACTGAGACCAGGACTGAGTAGTTGGCAAAACCCGATGGGTTGGCAATACCGAATCTGAAACAAAATATCACTGAGTCATGGAGACTATTGTTCCTCGATTTTCTGAGTCCTCTATGACGTCCCCCAGGGACTTGGCCTGTGGCTCTGTGACATGACTGTCAGCCACCATCGGAGAGAGCTCACGCTCTTCATCGACATCCATTTTGCCAAGCCCTGACCTGAAACCTGAAACCAGAAAGAGGCACCTTACTTACCCCTAGAGGAGTTCGTTGGGATCGCTTGTCCACGGCTGCCGGATCTCGGTGGAACCTCCATATGTAAAGGTCCGGTGACAATCGGGTGAAGAGACCACCAAGAGACTGTCTCATGCAAAGCAAAGGGTTTATTGGGGGTCCAGCATGCTGGGGCTCAGAGCTCACTTGAATAGAGCAGAGAGCCTTGAGAACAGCTTAAGCAGAGCTTATATATTTTCCTAGGAGAGGGCAGGGGGGGAAGTTTATTGATGGGTCCGGGCAAGTGAGCGGTTTGTGTGCAACCGGTTGAGGGAGTACATTCTGCAGTTTGGCAGTTTTGGACAGCACATTCTGGGAATAAGACTATCAAAAAGTTCTCAAGATTACAACAGTGTTTTGTTAAGCATACTGAAAAACAGAAAGTGACAAGTACTTATTTTATTAACCTTTCACTGCGAACTATACTTTTCCAGAATTCCTAATGTTTCTATTGTGTTTGTTAAAGTTCATTTTTATTCAAACCTGGTACGTAATTATTTCTTCAGTTTATGGACATCATTAGATATATCCATTCATTCACAAGTTCACAAATTTATAAACATTCGGTTCACTTTCAATCACTTCCTCCTTTGGAAGACATATATTCCTCCATGTTTCTTGACTGGTCTTTTTACTAAACTTCTTTCTAAACATATTATTTTCGATTCCATAATCATTTTTGAAGCAAAACTCACACACTATTCATGATAAATGATAACCCTAACATTACCATTAGATATATAACTGGTTGGAATGAATGTATGTATATCAATATAAGATTTCCTATATATTTTCAGATATCAATACAATCCATTATTTAAATTTGGAACCAGTTATATAATTTATTCACAGTAGGGTCTATTAATGCATCATCTCTATATTCATCAAAACAGGGTAAACCTATTAGTATCCCCAGTACTAATTTATAAGTTTTCAAAATATTGCTCACAGAAATGGTGGAAGAAATACTCATGTCACCTTAGCTACATATACATATTATCACAGTAATATTCTGGACACGAAATGCAAAGGTCACACAGAACATAATTTAAGCTATGTATCCCAATCAAGGGCCCAAAGTCCTTCTGGGCTTCAAATATTACCTAGATTTCTGTTTTCATACTTATATTTCACCTCCATATTCTTATAAATATCGCAGGTTCCCAATATCATTATTCATCCAGCAAAATGATTCATAACCCAAATCGAACATGCTATTAACCCTAACCATTCTGTAAACTGAGATTGTTCACTCAATCTCACTTTACAGAAGAGCAGGGACAAAGTTAGTATTACAATACAGGAAGTTAGGAGATCTTTCACCTGCTGAGTACCTCAAAATCCATGCAGAAATGATCCCTGGAGAAGACGTAGGCAGCTATGAAGGACCTGAAACAGCAAAAGTCATCTTCCTTTGCAAACCACCCGATCAGGATGAAAGGATGTGTCTCAATCAGCCTATCTCTTATTAATGTAGGGATGATGTATGAAACCAGGCATGTGTGGAGAGCTGTTCCCAGGTGCCTATGTTTCTATACCATTCTAACTTGTGAAAGTGTCACAGAAAATAGAGGCTGCCTCCTTTTCCTGAGACACTAGGAAGCAACTGTTACGACAAAGTGGTGGCCAAGACAGTGGCCTCATTCATTTTCTGAAGGAAGTGACCTCACCTCACTTCCTTGGTGATGGAAATCTCTGAATTTTGTGATCCAAGAAGCCAGGCACCCAGAGCCAGTCCCAGTCCCAGTCCAAGTGGGCTCACTTGTTTGGATTTACCAAGAGGCTAGATAAATACCAAGAAATTTTTGAAATTCCCATGACCAGATGGTATTGGAGAACATTTGGATGCACTTTTACTGATCATGAGTGTACCAGACAGTGCCTTGATTGACTGGGATTTATGACAATGGTGTAGAACAGAGATGCTATTAAGTTGGACCCTCCTGAGTAGTGAGCCCTGAGCTGTGGTGTGCAGGTGTGTGATGAATCATCTGTGGTTGCGCCATGTGGATTTGCCATTGATTTCCAAATGGCTTGTCACTGACATGGTGCAGTGACCAGACACTTATATGTAAAGGTGTCTTGTTAAATTGATAGTTTTCAGGGCAATGTGCAGAATCAGGTTGCTATAGACAAGGGGGCAAGCTATGTGGGAATGAAGCCTGGTTGGTGCATTCTCTTGTAGACCCTGAAAAACCACAAGTGACAAAACTCCCTCCAGCACTGTGTTCCAGTGGAACCCCTTGTATTTCGTGAGGAAAATACCAAACTCCCAGTGCTGCAGCAGGAAACACCACGAAAAGTGGAGGATGAACAAAAGGCTTCACAGTCCACACGGGGAGACACTTAGACCCCAGTGGCCACAGTTTACATACAAAGAGAGAATTCAGCACTGCTGCCTCATGTGCATTGGAAAGCAAGAAAGAATGTCCTCCAGGTCACATAGATGCAGACCCAGCTTTGATGATCTCACTACAAAGGAAGCTAAAGCTACTGACAACAACATATATTTCAAGTGCCCATCCTCAGAGGAAGTTTCTCTAGAAGTCTTTAGGCCAGCACACCTCCATATTTGTGGAGTGTTTACCCTGTACCTTACTTTGGGATACTCCTCTACCACCTCCAAGTTTGTGACCTCCTAAATATTTTCCATTCCAGATATGTATTTACAGATTTTCTAACTCTTCTCCTCTAATTGTTTCTTATTTGGGGAGATGGTAACGTCAAGTCATTGTTCTGGATGAAAGTGGGAAGATTTTTGTGTAGCACATATTTGTATACACATTGGATTCATTTTCCAATTTTCCATTCCAAAAACTGAATCCCTGACACTAACACGTACCCTACAAAACTCTGACTACTAATCCTAATATGATGGAGAAAAATGACCCAAACCGAATAGAAAAACAAGCAGTTCTGAAGAGGCATGGTGTATAGTCGGACTTGCCTTTTGCATGATAAAGTGTAGGTGTTATAAACCTAGTCAATTTTTAATTGAAATAGTTCTCCATGTGTTTTTTTCCTTTGATATTTATTGTTTGTTTTTCAAAACATTACATAGTTCTTGACATGTCATATTTCACACTTTGATTCAAGTAGGTTATGAACTTCCATTTTTCCCCGTATACAGATTGCAGCATCCCATCAGTTACACATCCACTGTTTTGCATATTGCTATACTAGTGTCTGTTGTATTCTGCTGCCTTTCCTGTCCTCTACTATCTCCCATCCCCTCCCCTCCAATCCTCTCAATGTACCCCATCTGCTGTAATTCATTTCTTCCCCTTGTTTTCGTCCCCTTTCCGCTCACTTCATCTTGTATTTAATTTTGTATAACCATGAGGGTTTCCTTCCATTTCCATGCAATTTTGCTTCTCTTTCCTTTTCCCTCCCACCTCTCACCCCTGTTTAATGTTAATCATCTTCTCATGCTCTTCCTTCCAACTCTGTTCTCAGTTACTCTCCTTATATCAAAGAAAACATTTGGCATTTGTTTTTTAGTGATTGGCTATCTTCACGTAGCATAATACGTTCTAATGCCATCCATTTCTCTGCAAATTGTATGATTTTGTCATTTTTTAATGCAGAGTAATACTCCATTGTGTATAAATGCCACATTTTTTTAATCCATTCATCTATTGAAGGGCATCTAGGTTGGTTCCACAGTCTTCCTATTGTGAATTGTGCTGCTATGAACATAGATTTATCAGTGTCCCTGTAGCATGCTCTTTTTGGGTCTATAGGGATTAGACCGAGAAGGGGAATTGCTGGGTCAAATGGTGGTTCCATTCCCAGCTTTCCAAGAAATCTCCATACTGCTTTCCAAATTGGCTGCGCCAATTTGCAGTCCCACCAGCAATGTACAGGTGTACCCTTTTCCCCACATCCTCGCCAGAACTTGTTGTCGTTTGACTTCATAAAGGCTGCTAAGCTTACTGCAGTGAAATGGTATCTTAGGGTGGGTTTGTTTTGCATTTCTGTGAATGCTCGAGATGGTGAGAATTTTTTGATGTACTTATTGATTGATTGTATGTCCTCCTCTGAGAAGTGTCTGTTCAGGTCCTTGGCCCATTTGTTGATTGGGTAATTCATTTTCTTATTGTTAATTTTTTTGATTTCTTTGTATAACTCTGGATATTAGGGCTCTATCTGAAGTGTGAGGAGTCAAGATTTGTTCCCAGGGTGTAGGCTCCCTTTTTACCTCTCTTATTGTTTCTTTTTCTGAGAAAAATCTATTTAGTTTGAGTAAGTCCAGTTTGTAGATTCTAGTTATTAACTCTTATGCTATGGGTGTCCTATTGAGGAATTTGGAGCCCGACCCCACAGTATGTAGATCATAGCCAAAGTTTTCTTCCATCAGATGCCGTGTCTCTGATTTGATATCAAGCTCCTTGATCCATTTTGAGTTAACTTTTGTGCATGGAGAGAGAAAGGGATTCAGTTTCATTTGTTACATATGGAATTCCAGTTTTTCCAGCACCATTTTTTAAAGATGCTATCCTTCCTTCATTTCATGCTATTAGCTCCTTTATCAAATATAAGATAGCTGTAATTTTGTGGATTGATTTCTGTGTCCTCTATTATGTACCATTGGTCCACCCACCTGTTTTGATACCAGTACCATGCTCTTTTTGTTACTATTGCTCTGTAGTATAATTTGAGGACTTGTATCGCTATACCGCCTGATTCACACTTTCTGCTTAGAGTTGTCTTTGATATACTGGGTTTTGTATTTTTCCATATGAATTTCATAATTGTTTTATCTATTTCTACAAGAAATGCCCTTGGGATTTTGATTGGCATTCCATTAAACCTATAGAGAACTTTTGGTAATATCGCCATTTTGATGATGTTAATTCTGCCTATCCATGAACAGGGTATATTTTTCCATCTTGTAAGATCTTCTTCTATTTCTCTCTTTATTGTTCTGTAGTTTTCATTGTGTAAGTCTTTCACATCTTTTGTTACGTTGATTCCCAAGTATTTTATTTTTATTTTGAGGATATTCTGAATGGAGTGGTAGTCCTCATTTCCATTTCAGAGAATTTGTTGCTGATATACAGGAATGCCTTTGATTTATGATTGTTGATTTTATATCATGCCACTTTGCTGAATTCATTTACTAACTCTAATAGTTTCTTTGTAGACCCTTTTGGGTCTGCTTGGTATAGAGTCATGTCATCTGCAAATAGTGATAATTTAAGTTCTTCTTTTCCTAATTTTATGCCTTTAATTTCTTTCATTTGTCTAATTTCTCTGGCCAGTGTTTCGAGAACTATGTTGAACAGAAGTCGTGAGAGAAGGCATCCCTGTCTTGTTCCAGATTTTAGAGGGAATGCTTTCAATTTTTTCACAATTCAGGATGATACTAGCCTGAGGCTTAGCATAGATTGCTTTTACAATATTGAGGTATGTTCCTGTTATCCCTAGTTTTTCTAGAGTTTTGAACATAAAGGGATGCTGTACTTTGTTGAATACTTTTTCTGCATCTATTGGGGTGATCATATGGTTCTTATTTTTAAGTCTATTGATGTGGTGAATAACATTTATTGATTTCCGTATATTGAACCAGCCTTGTATCCCAGGGATGAATCCTACTTGATCATGTTGCACAATTTTTTAAATATGTTTTTGTATCTGATTCGCCAGAATTTTATTGAGGATTTTTGCATCTAGGTTCATTAGAGATATTGGTCTGTAGATTTGTTTCTTTGAAGTGTCTTTGTCTGTTTTATGAATCAGGGTGATATTGGCCTCCTAAAATGAATTTGGAAGTTCTCTCTCTTTTTCTATTTCCTGAAATATCTTGAAAAGTACTGGTATTAGTTCCTCTTTAAAGGTTTTGAAAAACTCTGCTGTATACCCATTCGGTCCTGTTCTTTTCTTAGTTGGTAGTCATTGGATGGTTTCTTCTATTTCCTCAATTAATATTGGTCTGGTTAGGTTGTCTATATCCTCCTGACTCAATCTGGGCAGATCATATGACTTAAGACATTTATCAATGCCTTCACTATCTTCTAATTTATTGGTGTATAAGGATTCAAAATAATTTCTGATTATCTTCTGTATTTCAGAAGTGTCTGTTGTGATATTGCCATTTTCATTCAGTATGATAGTAATTTGAGTTCTCTGTCTTCTTCTCTTTGTTAACATGGCTAAGAGTCTGTCAATTTTATTTATTTTTCAACTTCTAGTATTGTCAAATTTTTCAATTGATTCTTTTGTTTTGATTTTATTAATTTCAGCTCTGATTTTAATTATTTCTTGCCTTCTACTTCTTTTGCTGTTGTTTTGCTCTTTTTTTCTAGGATTTTGAAATGAACTATGAGATCATTTATTTGTTGTTTTTTTTTTCTTTTTTTAAGGAAAGAACTCCAAGCAATGAATTTTCCTCTTAGAACTGCTTTCAATGTGTCCCATAGATTCTGATATGTTCCGTCTGTCTTTTTCATTTATCTCTAAGAATTTTTTATTTTCCTCCTTGATGTCTTCTATAACCCATTGATCATTCAGTACGTATTGTTCATTCTCCAAGTGATGCATGAAGTTTCCTTCCTTCTTTTATTGTTGATTTTTCAGTTTCATTCCATTATGATCAGATAAGATGCCTGGTATTATCTATACTCCTTTATATTGTCTAAGTGTTGCCATGTGACATAATATATAATCTATTTTTGAGAGGTATCCATGTGCTGCTGAGAAAAAAGTGTAACTGCTTGATGTTGGGTGGTATATTCTATATATGTCTATTAAGTCTATGTTATTAATTGTGTTATTCAGTTCAATAGTTTCCTTATTCAACTTTTGTTTGGAAGATCTGTCCAGTAGTGAGAGAGGTGTGTTGAAGTCTCCCATGATTATTGTATTGTGGTCTATCAGACTCTTGAACTTGAGAAGAGTTTTTTTGATGAACATAGCTGAACCATTGTTTGGGGCATATATATTTATGATTGTTATGTCTTGTTGGTGTATGGTTCCCTTGAGCAGTATGTAGTGTCCCTCTTTATCCCTTTTGCTTAACTTTGGCTTGACATCTATTTTATTTGATCTGAGTATGGACACTCCTGCTTGTTTCCGAAGTCCATATGAGTGATATGATTTCTCCCAACCTTTCAACTTCAGTCTATGTTTCTCTTTTCCTATCAAATGCGTCTCCTGCAGGCAGAAAATTGTTGGTCTTCTTTCGTGATCCATTCTACTAGCCTGTGTCTCTTAATTGGTGAGTTTAAGCCATTAACATTTAGGGTTACTATTGAGATATGGGTTGTTATTCCAGCCATATTTGTTTATTTATGTTACTAACCATGTTTTTTTTTCCTCTTTGATTATTTTCCCCCCCTTTACTGTACTACCTCCCACTGTTGGTTTTCATTGTTATTTTCCATTTCGTCTTCCTATAATGTTTTGCCAAGGATCTTTTGAAGAAAGGGTTTTCTAGCTGCAAATTCTTTTAACTTTTGTTTATCATGGAAGGTTTTAATTTTATCTTCCATCCTGAAGCTTAAATTCGCTGGATACACAATTCTTGGTTGGAACCCAATTTCTTTCAGTGTTTGAAAAATGTTATTCCAGGATCTTCTAGCTTTCAGAGTCTGTGTTGAAAGATCAGCTGTTATCCTGATTGGTTTACCCCTAAATGTAATCTGCTTCCTTTCTCTTGTAGCTTTTAAAATTCTCTCTTTATTCTGTATGTTTGGCATCTTCATTATAATATGTCTAGGTCTTTATCTCTTATGATTTTGCACATTCGGCATCCTGTAGGCTTCTATGATTTGGGATTCTGTCTCATTCTTCATATCTGGGAAGGTTTCTCATATTATTTCATTGAATAGATTGCTCATTCCTTTGTTTTGCACCTGTATACCTTCCTGTATCCCAATTACTCTTAAGTTTGGTCTCTTCATGTTATCCCATATTTCTTGGATTTTCTGCTCATGGTTTCTTAACAGTCTTGCTGAGCTGTCTATGTTGTTTTCAAGTTGAAATACTTTGTCTTCATTGTCTGATGTTCTATCTTCTACGTGATCTACTCTGCTGGTTGTATTCTCAATTGAGTTTTTAAGTTGGTTTATTGCTTCCTGCATTTCTATGATTTCTGTTTGTTTTTTTTTATAACCTCTATCTCCCTGTATAGTTGATCTTTTGCTTCTTGGATTTGTTTATGTAATTTATTGTTGAAGTGATCTTTCATTGTCTGATTTTGCTGTCTAATGTCTCCCTGTTGACTCAGATCATCGGAAGCAAGTATATCCTAAATTCTTTATCTGACATTCCATCTGCTGCAGATATTACCTCTTCTAATGTTGAGTTGACCTGCATTGCTTGTGGTCCTTTCTTTCCTTGTCTTTTCCTACTGTTCGCGTTTTTTTCTGTTTGGTGGAACTTTTGTGTTATTGAATTTTACCCCTAAATGTTTATATTGCTATTGTATTCATGAAAAGTCTCCCTCACAGGTGTGGGCGGTGGCTCTGCCCCTCCTCCAATTGGGGCAATGTGCCTACCACACCAGCAGCCCTTTGGACCTGTTCTGCCGGTCGGTAGCCTGTCCGCCTACCTTGCAGGAGCGGGCAGTTGCTCTACCCCTCTTCGGGCGCTTCTCCTGTTCAGCCAGTGGGTCACAGGTCCACCTACCTTCCAGGCGCAGGTGTCGGCTCTGCCCTTCCGCGTGCCGCTGGGCCTCTTCTGTCTGTGGATTGCAGGGCTGTCTACATTGCAGGCGCGAGTGGCAGCTCTGCCCCTCCCTAAACCGGGGCGATATATCTACCAGGCTGGTAGGTTGCTGGGTCTGTTCTGCCAGAGGGTGAGAGGTCCACCTGCTTTCCAGGCACGGGCAGTGGCTCGGCCCCTCCCCAAACCAGGTTATGTGTCTAGCACCGTGGCGGGGCCTAGCGCCTGGTCTGTCGGTGTTCGCAGGTCTGCCTACTTCGCAGGCGCGGGGGCCGGCTCTGCCCCTCTGAAGGCAGCTGGGCCTCTTCTGCCGGTGGGTCACAGGTTCACCTATCTAGAAGTTGCAAGGGGTGTCTCTGCCCCTCCGCGGGTTGCTGGGCCTGTACTCCCTGTAGGTCGCATGTCCGCGTTCCTTGCAGGCGCGCAGCGGCTCTGCCCAACCCCCAACCAGGGCGATGTGTTTTGTACGATTGTGGGCCGCTAGGCCTGTTCTACCGGTGGCTCGCAGGTCCGCCTATCTTACAGGCGCGGTTGGCGGCTCTGCCCCTCCCTTCTCCATGTGTTTTTAAAGTTAACAAATATGAGAATTCCTGTCTCCATTTCTCTGTACCCTATTCAGCACATGTATTTTTATATGCACATATAGAATCCTACCTGGTATCACACGTAGATACTTGTGAGGTTGCTGACTTGGCAAATACAAATTGTGAGAAGAGATCACTCCTCCTAAATGCTGTTGGAACTTACAAAACAAACTATGGGTGAGCTTCCTAGTTGAACAACATTATACTTAAATTGATGTTCAGAAAAGTGAAGATTTTTGGATTTGTGGATGATATATATTTCATGATGTATTTCGATTGGCATTTATATTGCTACATTTTAATGTATATATGTGTGTGTGTGTGTGTGCATATATATATGTATAAACTCTCCAGATTTTTCAAAATATGAAATGTATGTGTCTTATTATATACTCCCTAAATTCATTGATGTTAATGAATGTGGATTTTTATTAAACTTTTCATAAGAATATTCTCTGGAATATTAATCCACCTGAAATATATATTTGTTTCCTAGTACTGAAAGCTAACTTCAGTGAATGGTGCATACAAATCCTAATATTGCTACAGTAAATGACTCAGTGTAACATCAATGCAAGTAGATTCCTATGGGACATGATATGTACTTTGACGTTCATTTTTATTCAAAACTGGTACATTAATATTTCTTCAGTTTTTGCACATAATAGAATACATTTTTCATTCACAAATTCACAAATTCATAGGATTTTTTTCACTTTCAATTACTTCCTGCTTCAGAACATATGTATTCCCCCAGGTTTCGTGACTGTTGTTTTAATGAGACTTCTTTCCAAGCACATTATTTTTGATTTCCATAATCATTTTAGAAGCAAAACTCACAGACACTTCATGATAAACCATAACACTAATATTACAATTAGATGTATAACTGGTACGAATGATTGTATGAATATCAATATAAGTTTTCCAGTATATATCCAGATATCAATTCAATCCATTATTTAAATTTGGAACCAGTTATATTATTTATTCACAGTATGGTCTATTCATGCATTATCTCTATATTCGTATAACACAGCCTATACCTATTTGTACCCACAATACTAAATTATATGTCTTCAAAATATTGCTCCCAGAAATGGTGGAAGAAATACTCATGTCATCTGATCTATATATACATTAATCACAGTAATATTGTGGAAACAAAAAGCAAGGTCACACTTATGATTGTACCAAATCCTAAATGGAAAGTGAGCATGGATTAAAAAAAAAAAATCCATATCCAGGTTGCCTAATGCTATCAAAGTGAATCCTATTGGTGACAACATATTTGTTTCTTCCTGAAATTACATATTCAACTTCAACCCTGTTGAAAATTTCTAATCCTATCACTCACTTTATACTTGTCCTGATTTCCTAATGTCTCTATTGATATCTGATTTCCTGTATTTTTTCCCCAGTTTATCACTGTGACTGACTCTTCACATGTGCTGACATTTACTTTCAGTCTCTACCCAAAACCCTATTGCTAAAGATCTTTTGGTCCAAATTCTATACACACTCTTCATTCTAAACCTACCGAATATCTTCCTAATCCACCAACTATCCCTTTTGGACCAGATGTTCTCTTTGACATTCAATCATCCAAAAGACAAGATCCTATGCCACTGTATATCAATTTATCTGAGACACCTGTGCAGAACATAATTGAAAGCTAAGAATCCCAATCATGGGGCCAATTCCCTTCTGTCCTTCAAAAATTACCTAGATTTCTTTTTTCATACTTATATTTCAACTATATATTCTTGAAAATATCGCAAAATCCCAATACCATTATTCATCCCAGAGAATGATTCCTAACCAAAATGGAACCTGTTATTAACCTTAACCATACAATGTTCCCTCAATCTAACTTTACAGAAGAGGAGGGACAGAATTGGTCTTCCAATACAGGAATGTAGGGGATCTTCCACCTATGAGAACCTCAAAGTTCCATGCAGAAATGATCCCTGGAGAAGATTTAGGCAGCTATGAAGGACCTGAGAGAGCAAAAGTCATCTTCCATGGCAAACAACCCGGTCAGGATGAAGGGATGTGTCAGAATCAGCCTCACTCTTCTTAATGTAGAGAAGATGGACCAAACCAGGCCAGTGTGGACAGCTGTTCCCGGCTGCCTATGGTTGATATACAATTCTCAGTTGTGAAAGTATCACAGGAAATAGGGGCAGCCTCCATCTCATGGGAACCTTGGAAGCAAATTTTAGGACAAAGTGGTTTCCAAAGCAGTGACCTCATTCAGTTCACAAAGGAGGTGACCTTCCTCACTTCCTTGGTGATAGAACTCTCTGAACTTGGGATCCAGGAAGCCAGGCAACCAGAGGCAGTCCCAGTACCATTCCCAGTGGGCTCACTTATTTGGATTTACAAAGAACAGAGTCAGTCTTTCTTGGTACCTACTGATGTGAGAATGGCCAAATTTCAGGAGAGCTCAGAAGAGGGGCCTTTCCTGAGAAAGCAGTTAGTTGCTCACAGCTGGCTCCTGACCACTTCGCAGATTTGGCCAAGGAGACCAGATCTGAGACAGGACAGGACATTTCAGGGACATAATAAGGCCCACAAGTCAGAGGACACGCCGGATTGTCACAGACCTTTTTGGGGGAAGGAGGTGCCTTTGTGGGTGTGAGTGTGAGTTTGTGGTTTTGTCTCATGTTCTAAGAATAGGTAAAAAAGGTGGTTTGTTTGGTTTGGAGTGGACTGTTCCTAGTAAGTCGTTTCACAAAGTGAGTGTTTCTAGGTCTGTGTATCCCACTGTGTCCGTGGTTGTCGACATTTGAAAAGAGAATTCATCAATGGATGTGTCCTGTTTAGTAGAATCCTTCCCAGCATTCATCCTGCCCAATTGATGAATGGACTGTGGCTTCCCTTATGGATGGAAAACACCTACTAATTTCCTAAGTTCCTGTTTTCTTCCTAAATCTGGCCACTCTCCAGAATAGGCTCATGGTTTTGTGTCCAAGATATGTACCACCTCCAAGCTCTGTGACAAGGCCATGTAGTGGATAGCTAAAGGGAATGGCTAGCATCTCAAAAAACTCAGATATCTGTGTTACCAGGAAAGCCTCAATGGAGAAACTCTGCTTTGGGCCTTTTGCTAACCAATTCTTCTCTTCCCCTGAATGTGAGGAAGGTCTTGGCCTCAGGACACAGTTTGTGAAGCCTGAAGAAAACAGTTTTAAAATGGAATTAAATGGGCATCACCTGTGGCTCTTTGTTAATTGCTTTGGAAATGGATGTGTCTGAATCAGTCTCTTGGCCCTGTGTTAGGCTGTGGCTTAGGTTCTCAGCACCTGATGGATCTAAAGAATGATCCCATGTGTGCATCCAAAACCAAAATGGGAAAAAGATCAGTCATTGTTGATGAAGTCTCTCGCCTTCCTCTGTTAGGTTCCTTACCACCATCAAGTGAGAATAGGGATCCTTTGAATCAAATGAGTTCTTCAAAGCCCTGCAAAAGCAATTGCATACGTGCTTGTGTTTTCTCATGACTCCACATCACATAAAAAATCTATACCGACAGTCAGTAGGCCTCAAAGTGGAGAAGCAGAGCAGTATTACTGGAAGGCATATTTGATCCCTCCTGGTTCACAGGAAGGGTGTACAATCCACCCTGACTTTAGGAAAATGATGGGCAAGCGAGCTTATTTGGACACTGTGTTGGGCTGCGCCCCTCATGGAAACATCCAGCCAGAGATTATGAGGAGTGTCTATATGGAAGAAGATGAGGGCCATGTGGGAGTGTTTTGGTTTTAACTGTGGTTATTTGTGTGGCAGTTGGAAGCGATGACTGGGTCCACCTGGGCTTGAACTCTGGTGTGATACCCCATAGAGACTGAGTCCTGGAACTGACCTCAGAGAAGTATTGCCATGAATTGTGTTGGGATATTAGGAGGCCACACATGGGAGTCGCCATTGGAAACAGAGATCTTTTCCCAGGGTGGCTTTCCACAGAGCACTGGGAATCTCAGCCAGGGTATCACATAATTTTATTCTGAAACACTTGGCAGCCATAGTTGAGAGTCAAAACACAAATGCACTTAACATTGTAGACTTCAATGGGCCTGGCTTCATGTGGCATTTTGGCCACTTTTTTAGAAGCCTTAGCAGTTAGATTTCTCCAGAGCTTTCATTGAAATGAGCTTCTTCACCATTTAATGATTACTGAATTAAATGAAACACTCAGTGACTCCAACTTCAACCTTGAAAGATGGGCTCGATAAATACCATTAAATTTTTGAAATTCCCATATCTAGGAGGCAGTGGAGAACCATTGGATATCCTGTTGGTGATCATGAGTGTACCAGACAGTGCCTTGATTGGCTGGGTTTCACGAAAATGGTGTAGAACAGAGATGCCAGTAAGTTTGAGCCTGCTGAATAGTGGACCTAGAGCAAAGGTGGGCATGTGTGAGATAAAACATCTGTGGTGCTTCTATCTGGATTTGCCAATGGCTTCCAAATGCCTTGTGACTGACATGGTGTATCCAGCAGACCATTATATGTAAATGATTCTTGTTATATGGATAAGTTTCAGGGCAATGTTCAGAATCAGGTTGCTATGGTCAAGGTGGCAAGCTATGTTGGAAAGAAGCCTGGTTTGTGCATTCTCCTGCAGACCCTGTTCCACCACACGTGACAGAACTCCCTCCAGCACTGTGTCCCAGTTAAATTCCTTGTATTTCGTGAAGCAAATACTGAACTCCCAGTGCAGCAGCAAAAAACATCACAAAAATTGGAGGATGATCAAATGGCTTCAGAGTCCACATGAGGAAACACTGAGCCCCAAGTGGCCACAGTTGACCCAGAAAGAGAGAATTCATCAATGCTGCCTCATTTTCATTGGTAAATAAGAAAGCATCTACTCCAGGTCACATAGATGCAGACCCAGCTTTTATGGTCTCACTACAAACGAAGCTAAAGCTCCTGACAACAACATATATTTCAAGAGCCCAACATCTGAGGCAGTTTTTCCAGAAGTCATTAGGATAGCAGAGCTCCATGTTTGTGGAGTGTTTACATTGTCCCTTAGTTTTGGAAACTCCCCTTCTACCTGCAAGGTTGTGAACTCCTGAGCATATTCAATTCCAGATATGTACTCACAGATTTTCTTACTCATCTTCTCTACATGTGTTACTTGGGACGAAGTTAAGGTCAAGGCATTGTTCCGGATGAGAGTCGGAAGATTTTTGTGTAGCACATATTTGCATACACATTGGATTCATTTTCCAATTTTCCTTTCGAAATTCTGAATCCCTGACACTAACCCATACCCTACAAGACTCTGACAACTAATCCTAACTTGATGGAGAAAAGTAACCCAAACAGAATAGAAATACAAACACATCAGAGGAGCCATGGTGTACCGTTGGAATTGCCTTTTCCATTATATAGGGTAGGAGTTATAAATCTAGTCAATTTTTTTGTTGAAAGAGTGGTCCATGTATTTTTAAACTTATCAAATATGTGAATTCCTGTCTCCCCCATTTCTCTGTATCCTATTCAGCACATATATTTTTATATGCACATATAGAATTGTTCCTTGTATCACACATGTATTCTTCTGAGGTGGCTGACTTGGCAGATACAAATTGTGAGAAAAGTTCAGTCCTCCTAAACGCTGTTGGAACTGAAAATTCAACCTATGGGTGAGCTTTCTAGTTGAACAACATTATACACAAATCCATGTTCAGTAAAATGAATATTTTTGAATACGTGGATGATATATATTTCATGATGAATTTCGATTGGCATATATGTTGCTAGTTTTTAATGTCTGTGTGTGTTTGTGTGTGTGTGTGTGTGTGTAGATATAGATATAGATATAGATACAGATATACACTGTCAAGATTTTTCAAAATATGAAATATATGTATATTTTGGCCACTCTTTGGGAAGCCTTACCTGTGAGAGTTCTCTAGAGCTTTCATTGAAATGAGGTTCCTCAACATTTAATGGTTCCTGAATGAATTGAAACCCACAGTGCCTCCAACTTCATCCTTGAAAAATTGCTCCATAAATACCTTGAAATTCCCCTGACCAGGTGGCACTGGAGAACCTTTGGATGTATTGTTGCTGATCATGAGTGTACCAGACAGTGCCTTGACTGACTCGGTTTCACGAAAATTGTGTAGAACAGAGATGTAAGTAAGTTGGAGAGTGCTGAGAAGAGGGCCCAGAGCTGTGGTGTGCAGGTGTATAATAAAATATCTGTGGTGGGGCCATGTGAGTCTGCCATTAACTTCTAAATGGCTTGTGGCTTACATGGTGAAGCTAGCAGACCCTTATATGTAAAGGCATCTTGTTATAAGGAAAGGTTTCAGGACAATGTTCAGAATCAGTTTGCTATGGACAATGTTGCAAGTTATGTGCGATAGAAGCCTGGTTGGTGAATTCTCCTGTAGACCCTGACCCTCCACACGTGACAGAACTCGCTCCAGCACTGTGTCCCAGTTGAACTCCTTGTATTTCATGAAGGAAATACCAAAAGCCCAGTGCAGCAGCAAGAAACACCACGAAAATTGTAGGATGACCAATTGGCTTCACAGTCAAGACGGGGAGACACTTAGCCCTCCGTGGCCACAGTTTACCTTCAAAGGTAGGAACACAGTGAAAGAATAATAATAAAAATAATAAAAAAAATAAAAAAAAAAATTATAAAAAAAAAAAAGAAAAAAGAAAAAAAAAATAAACGTGAATCTCTCTAAAGCTCCTGAAAAGAAAATATATTTCAAGTGCCCAACCTCACAGGCAGTTTCTCAAGAAGTCTTTAGGCCAGCAGAGTTCCATGATTGTGCACTGTTTATCCTGTCCCTTAATTTTGAAAACTCCTCTAAAATGTCCAAGCTTGTGAACTCCTGAGCATTTTCCATTCCAGATATGTATTCACAGATTTTCTAACTCTTGTCCTCTAATTGTGTCTTACTTGGGGTGAAGGTAATGTCAAGGCATTGCTCTGAATGAGAGTGGAAAGATTTTTTGTAGTGCATATTTGCGTAAACAATGGATTCATTTTCCTTTATTTTCATTTGAATTACTGAATCCATGACACTAAAGCATACCCTACTAGACTCTGACTACTAATGCTAATATGATGGAGAAAAATAACCCAAACAGAATAGAAATACAAGCAATTCAGAGGAGGCATAGTGTATAGTTGGACTTGCCTTTTGCATGATAAAGGGTAGTTGTTAAAAATCTGGTTAATTTTTAATTGAAATAGTTCTCCATGTGTTTTGAAAGGTATCAGATATGTGAATTCCTGTCTCCCTTTCTCTGTTGCCTATTCAGCACATGTATTTTTATATGCACAAATAGAATCCTACCTGGTACCACACGTACATTATTGTGAGGTGGCTGACTAGGCAGATACAAATTTTGAGAAGAGATCACTCCTCCTAAACGCTGTAGGAACTGAAAATTCAACATTTGCGTGAGCTTCCTAGTTGAACAACATTACACATAAATCCATGTTCAGTAAAATAAAGATTTTTGGATCTGTGTATGATATGTATTTCATGATGAATTTTGATTGGCATATATATTGCTACTTTTTAATATCTCTGTATGTGTTTTGTGAAAAATCTACACTCTAGAGATTATTCAAAATATGAAATATATGTGTCTTATTATACACTCCTTAATTTCATTCATGTTCATGTATGAGACCAAGGCTCATGCAACAGCAAAAGACATTTATTGAGGATCCAATCCAGCATGCTGGTGCTCTGTGCTCACTCAAGAAGGGAGAGCAGCCCAGATCCCCGAGCAGGGGTTGAGCAGTGCTTAAGTACACAATTTGGGGAGTGTGAGACTTTACATATATCACAGTCTCCTTTAGCAAATCATCATACACTGTGGGAAAATGAAACAACAAATCCTAAACATGATTAGTTCATTCATTGGCTTGAACACGTCAGGCGGGAGTGATAGGTCAATTCTAAAGTGGGGTACACATTGAAATTGATTGATTTAGGCCCTGCGATGCATATGTGGTAGGCCACACAGGGTCCTAGGTTATTAAACAACCAGGTGGTCAGGGGGAATATTTACTGGGCAGTCCAGAAATTGTCCTACAATTTACAGGAATTTCAGGTTTTGCGTGTAGCATGGAAACTTAAAAATACCTGGTCCTTTACATTTTAAACCAGGCCTTGAAGATTAGAAACTTTACAACACCCGGTCTTTTACACTTTAACTTTAACACTTTAATTTCAATTTCTTTTACCCTTACAGATCACTCCTGGTTCAGAAGAAGGGTGTCCAAGCCACCCTGACTTTAGGCAAATGAGGGGCAAGGGAGCTTATTTTGGACACTTGGGCTGTGCCCCTCATGGAAACCTCCAGCCATATGTTATGATGAGTGTCTTTATGGAAGAAGATGAGGGCCATGTAGGAGTGTTTTGGTTTTAATTGTGGTCATTTGTGTGGCGGTTGGAAGAGATGACTTGGTCCACCAGTGCTTGAACTCTGCTCTGATACTCCTTAGAGCCTGAGTTCTGGAACTCACCTGAGAGAAGTATTGCCATGAATTGTGTTGGGATTATAGGAGGCCACACATGAGATTAGCCCTTGGAAACTGAGATCTAGGCCCAGGGTGGCTTTCCACTGAGCACTGGGAATCTCAGCCAGGATAACACATGATTTTTTTACTGAAAGACTTGGAAGTCATAGTTGACACTCAAAACACACATGTACCTCACATTGTAGACCTCAATGAGCCTGGCTTCATGTGACCTTCTGGCCACTCTTTGGGAAGCCTTGTCTGTGAGAGTTCTCCAGAGCTTTCATTGAAATGAGCTTACTCACCATTTAATGGTTCCTGAATGAATTGAAACCCACAGTGCCTCCAACATCATCCTTGAAAAATGGCTACATAAATACCATGAAATTTTTAATATTCCCATGACCAGGTGGCACTGGAGAAACTTTGGATATCCTGTTGCTGATCATGAGTGTACCAGACAGTTCCTTGATTGACTGGTTGTCATGAAAATGGTATAGAACTGAGATGTCATAAGTTGGAGCCTGCTGAGTATTGGGGCTAGAGCAGTGGACTATATGGTTGTGAATAAATATCTGTTGTGGGACCACGTGGATCGGCCATTGGCTTCCAAAATACTTGTGACTGACATGGTGCAGGCAGCAGACCCTTATATGTAAAGGCATCTTGTTATATTGAGATGATTCAGGGCAATGTTCAGAATTCGGTTGCTATAGTCAAGGGGGAAAGCTATGTGGGATAGATCCATGTTTTGAAAATTCTCCTGAAGACCCTGACCAATCACACGTGACAGAGCTCCCTCCAGAATTGTGTGCCAGTTGAACTCCTTGTATTTCATTAAGCCAATTTCAAACTCCCAGTGCCGCAGTAAGAAACACCACGAAAATGGAGGATGACCAAACGGCTTCACAGACCACACGGGGAGAAACTTAACTCCCAGTGGCCACAGTTTACCAAGAAAAAGAGAATTCAGAACTGCTGTCTCATGTTCATTAGAAAATAAGGAACCATTTCCTCCAGGTCACATAGATGCAGACCCACATTTGATGGTGTCACAACAAAGGAAGCTAAATCTCCTGACAACTTCATATATTTCATGTGCCCAACCTGAGAGGCATTTTCTCAAAGAGTCTTTAGGCCAGAAGAGCTCCAAGTTTGTGGAGTGTTTAACCTCTCCCTTACTTTTGGAAACTGCTCTACCACCTCCAATGTTGTGAACTCCTGAACATTTTCAGTTCCACATATGTAATCACAGGTTTTCGAACTCCTCTCCACTAATTGTGTCTTACTTGGAGCGAAGTAAATGTCAAGGAATTGTTCTGGATGAGAGTGGCAAGATTTTTGTGTAGCACATATTTGCATACACATTAGATTCATTTTTCTATTTTCATTTGAAATAATGATCCCTGACACTAACACATACCCTAATAGACTCTGACTACTAATGCTAATATGATGGATAAAAAGAAACGTAACAGAATAGAAATACAGGCCTTTCATAGGAGGCATGGTATATACTTGGATTTGCCTTCGGCTTTATCAAGGGTATGTATTATAAATCTTGTCAAATTTTAATTGTAATATTTCTCCATGAGTTTTACATATATATATATATATATATATATATATATATATATATATATATATATATATATATATATACACTCTCTAGATTTTTCAAAATATGAAAAAAATGTGTCTTATTAAACACTCTAAATTCATTCATATTCATGTATGTGGATATATAATCAACTTTTCACAAGATTATTCTCAGAAACATTCAACCACCTGAAATACATATTTGTTTCCTCGTCCTGAGAACTAACTTCAGTGAATGGTGCTTACAAATCCTAATATTTCTACAGTAACTGACACAGTTTATCATCAAAGCAAGTAGATTCCAATGGACACGATGTGTATATTGATGTTCATTTTAATTCAACACTGGCACATTACAATTTCTTCTGTTTATGCACATCATAGGATATATATTTCCTCCACAGGTTAGCAAATATATAGGCATTTGTTTCACTTTCAATCACTTCCTGCTTCAGAACACATGCATTCCTCCGTGTTTCTTGACTGGTCTTTTCATGAGACTTCTTTCCAAACACATTATTTTCGATTTCCTTTATCAGTTTTGAAGCAAAACTGAAACAGACTTCATGATAAACCATCACTCTAATATCATCATAAGATGTATAACTGGTTGGAATGAATGATTATATATCAATAAAAGATTTTTTATACATTTTCTGATATCAATTCAATACATTATTTAAAGTGTAACCAGTTATATTATTTATTCACATTATGGTCTATTCATGCATTATCTCTATATTCATAGACACAGGGTACACCTCGTTGTACCCCCAATACTAATTTATACATTTTTAAAATATTGCTCCCAGAAATGGTGGAAGAAATACTCATGTCACCTGATCTACATATGCATGTTATCACAGTAATATTCTGGACACAAAATGCAAAAGTCACACGTATGATTGTACCAAAGCCTAAAGGGAAACTCAACATGGATTACTAAAAACATCCATGACCAGGTTGCCTAATGCTCTCAAATGTCAATCCTATTGGTGACTACATATTTGTTTCTTCATAAGATTATATATTCAACCTCAAAACTGTTGAAAATGTTTAATTTTTTTCACTCACTTGATACTCTTTGACTGATTTCCTAATGTCTCTATTGATATCTACTTTCCTACATATTTTCTCCAGTTCAACATTGTGACTGACCCTTCACAGGTGCTGACATTGACATTCACTCTCTAACGGAAACACTATTGCTAATGAACTTTGGTCCAAATCCTATACTAGCTCTTCTTCCAAAACATACTGACTATCTTCCTGATCCTATCGACTATCACTTTTTGAGTGGATGTTCTCTACTGCATTCAATCATCCAAGGTGCATGGTCCTATGCCATTGTATATCGATTTTTCTGAAACATGTATGCAGAACGTAATTCAAAGCTACGTATCGCAATCAGTTGCCCAATGCACTTCTGAGCTTCAAATCTTACCTAGATTTCTGTTTTCATACGTATATTTCATCTCTATATTCCTATAAATATTGCAGGTTCCCAAGATCATTATTCATTCTGCAGAATGATTCCTAATCCAAATCAAACCTGCTATTTACGATAACCATACACGGTTGCCTCAATCTAACATTACAAAAGAGCAGGGACAGAGTTCGTCTTACAATACAGGAATGTAGGGTATCTTCAAACTGCTGAGAACCTGAAAGTTCGATGGAGAAATAATCCCTGGATAAGATGTCAGCGCTATGAAGGACCTGTGAGAGCAAAAGCCATCTTCAAAGGCAAACAATCTAGACAGGAAAAAGGAATGTGTATGCATCAGACTCTCTCTTTGTAAGGTAGAGAAGATGGACCTAACCAGGCCTGCGTGGAGAGCTGTTCTCAGGTGCCTATTTTGATATACCATTGAAACTAGTCAAATTGTCAAAGGAAGTAAGGGCAGCCTCCATCCAATGTGACCCTTGGAAGCAATGGTTAGGGCAAAGTTGTTGACAAGGCAGTGACCTCATTCAGTTCCTGAAGGAAGTGACCTACCTAACTTCCTTGGTGATGGAACACTCTGAAATTTTGATGCAAGAAGCCAGGCACCGAGAGCCAGTCCCAGTCCCAGTCCCAGTGCGCTCACTTGTTTGGATTTACCAAGTACAGAGTCAGACCTTCTTGGTACCTACTGATGTGAGGATGGCCAAATGCCAGGAGAGCTCTGAAGAGAAGCCTTTCCTGAGATAGCAGGTAGTGGCTAGCCGTTGGCTCCTCACAGCATCACAGAGTTTGCCAAGGAGACAAGATCTGAGACAGGAGAGGTCATTTTGTGGAGAAAATAGTATGGCCCACCAGTCAGAGGACACTCCGGATAGTCACAGACCTACTTTTGGGAAGGAGTTGCCTTTGTTTGTGGATGTGAGTTTGCGGTTTTGTCTCATGTTTTGAGAATAGGTAGGAAATATGGTTGGTTTTGTTTGGAGTCGACTGTTTCTAGTAAGTCTTTTGACAAGGCGACTTTCTATGTCTGTGTATCCACTGTGTCCGTGGTTGTCGACATTAGAAAAGAGAATGCATCAATGGAGGTGTCCTGTCTAGTAGAAAGCTTCCCAGCATTTATCCTGCACAATTGATGAATGGACTGTGGTATGCCTTATGGATAGGAAACACCTACTAACATCCTAAGTTCCTGTTTTCTTCCTGAATTCTGGCCACTCTCCAGAATAAGCTCATGATGTATTGTCCAAGATATGTACCACCTCCAAGCTCTGTGACATGTCCATGTTCTTGATAGCTGAAGGGAATGGGAACATCTCAGAAAACTCAGATATCAGTGTGAGCAGTAAAGTCTCAGTGGAGAAACCCTGCTTTGGTCCATTTGCTTACCTTTGGTTCTGTTGCCTTGAATGTCAGGAAGGTCTTTGCATCATGCCACCCCTTTGTGAAGCCTGAAGAAACAGATTTCAAATGGAAATGAATGTGCATCACCTGTGGCTCTTTGCTTAATTGCTTTGGAAAAGGATGTGTCTTAATCAGACACTAGGCTCTGTTTGAGGCTGTGGATAAGATTCTCAGCTCCTGATAGATGTAAAGAAGATCCCATGTGTGCATCCAAAACCAAAATGGCAAAAAGATCAGTCATTGTAGATGAAGTCTCCTGCCTTCCTCCGATAGGTTCCTGACCTCCATCAAGTGAGAATAGGGATTTTTTTTGGGTCAAATGAGTTCTTCAAATTCCTGCAGAAGTACTTGGGTTCTCTCATGATGCCAAATCACATAAGCAATCTATACCTGACTGTCAGTAGGCCTCAAATTGGAGAAGCAGAGCAGCGTTAACGGCAGGCTTTTTTGATCACTCCTGTTTCACAGGAAGGGTGTCCAGGCCACCATGAATTTAGACAAATGAGTGGCAAGGGTGCATATTTTGCACACTGTCTTGGCTGCGCCCCTCATGGAAACCTCCAGCCAGAGTTTATAATGACTGTCTATATGGATGAAGATGAGGGACATGTGGGAATGTTTTGGTTTTAATTGTGGTCATTTGTGTGGCGGTTGGAAGAGATAACAGGGTCCACATGGGCTTGAACTCTGGTGTGATTCCTCTTAGAGACTGAGTTCTGGAACTGACCTCAGAGAAGTGTTGCCATGAATTGTGTTGGGATTTTAGGAGGCCACGCATAAGAGTTGCCCTTGAAACCTGAGATCTAGGCCCAGGGTGGCTTTCCACAGAGAACTGAAATTCTCAGCAAGGATATGGCATGATTTTATTCTGAAAAACTTGGCAGCCATAGTTAAGAGTCAAAAGACACATGGACCTCCCGTTGTAGACCTCAATGGGCCTGGCTTCATGTGGCCTTTTGGCCACTGTTTGGGAAGCCTTGCCTGTGAGAGATTTTCAGGGCTTTCATTGAAATGAGAGTCCTCCCCATGTAATGGTTCCTGGAAGAATGGAAACCCCAAAGTGCCTCCAACTTCATTCTTGAAAAATGGAGAGATAAATACAATGATGTTTTTGAAATTCCCAATGACCAAGTGGCACTGGAGAACCATTGGTTGTTCTCTTGCTGATCATTAGTGTTACAGACAGTGCCTTGATTGGCTGGGTTTCATGAAAATGGTGTGGAACAGAGATGCCAGTAAGTTGGAGCCTGCTGAGTAGTGGGCCTAGAGCAGTGGTGGGCAGGTGTGTGATAATACAACTGTGGTGTGGCCATGTGGATCAGCCATTGGCTTCCAAATAGCTTGTGACTGACTTGGTACAGCCAGCAGACTATTATATGAAAAGGCATCTTGTTATATGGAGAGATTTCTGAGCAATGTTCAGAATCAGGTTGCGATGGTCAAGGGGGCAAGCTATGTGGGATAGAACCCTGGTTGGTGAATTCTCCTCCAGACCCTGACCCAACACACGTCACAGAACTCCCTCTAGCACTATATCCTAGTTGAACTTCTTGTATTTCGTGAAGCAAATACCAAACTCCCAGTGCAGCAGCAAGAAACACCACAAAAAGTTCAGGATGACCAAATGGCTTCACAGTCCACTCAGGGAGACACTAAGCTGCCAGTGGCCACAGTTTACCAACAAAGAGAGAAATCAACACCGGTACCTAATGTTCAATGGAAAATAAGAAACGATGTCCTCCAGGTCACATAGATGCAGATCCAGCTTTGATGGTCTCACCAGAAATGAAGCTAAAGCTCCGGACAACAAGATATATTTCATGTGTCCAAACTCAGAGGCAGTTTCTCAAGAAGGCTTTTGGCCAGCAGAGTTCCATGTTTGTGGAGTGTTTACGCAGTCACTTACTTTTGGAAACTCCTCTACCACCTCCAAGGTTGTGAACTCCTGAGCATTTTCCATTCCAGATATGTATTCACAGATTTTCTAACTCTTCTCTTCGAATTGCATCTTAAATAGGGTGAAGATAATGTCAATGGATTTTTCTGGATGAGAGTGGGAAGACTTTTGTGTAGGACATATTTGCATACATATTGGATTCATTTTCCAATTTTCCATTTGAAATACTGAATCCCTGACACTAAACCATACCCTACTAGTGTCTGACTACTAATCCTAATATGAGGCAGAAAAATAATCCAAACATAATAGAAATACAAACAGTTCAGAGGAGGCATGGTGTATAGTTGGACTTGCCTTTTGCATTATAAAGGTTAGGAGTTATTAATCTAGACAATTTTTGTTGCAATAGTTGTCCATGTGATTTTAAAGATAACAAATATGTGAATTCTTGTCTCTCTTTCTCTGTAGCCTACTCAGCACATATATTTTTATATGCACATAGAGAATCCTACCTGGTACTACACGTACATTCTTGTGAGGTGGCTGACTTGGCAGATACAAATTGAGAGAAGAGATCACTCCTCATAAACGCCGTTGGAACTGAAAATTCAACCTATGGGTGAGCTTCCTAGAGAACAAAATTATACACAAATCTTTGTTCAGTAAAATGAATATTTTTGGATCTGTGGTTGATATATATTTCATGGTGAATTTTGATTGGCATATATTGCTATTTTTAATGTCTCTCTCTCTCTCTCTCTCTCTGTGTGTGTGTGTATATATATATATATATATATATATATATATATATATATATATATATATATATATATACACATATATACACACTCTCTCCATATTTTTCAAAATATGAAATATATGTGTCTTATATACACTTCCTAATTTCATTCATGTGCATGAACGTGGATTTATAATCAACGTTTCACAAGATTATTCTCAGAAAATTTCATCCACCTGAAATACATATTTGATTCCTAGTGCTGAAAACTAACTTCAGTGAATGGTGCATACAAATCCTAACATTTCTACAGTAACTGACACAGTTTATCATCAATGCAAGTAGATTCCTATGGGACATGATGTGTATATCGACGTTCATTTTTATTCAACACTGGGACATTACAATTTCTTCAGTATATGCACATCATAGGATAAAAATTTCCTCCACAATTTAGCAAATTTATAGGCATTTGTTTCAATTTCAATCACTTCCTACTTCAGAACACATGTTTTCCTCCATGTTTCTTGACTGATCTTTTCATGAGATTTCTATCCAAACACATTATTTTCAATTTCCTTTATCACTTTTAAAGCAAAACGGACACACACTTTATGATAAACCATAACTATAATATCACTATTAGATGTATAATTGGTTGGAATGAATGATTTTATGTCAATAAAAGATTTCTTATATATTTTCTGATATCAAATCAATACATTTTGTAAAGTGGAACCAGTTATATTATTTATTCACAGTATGGTCTATTCATGCATTATCTCTATATTAATAGACACAGGTTACACCTCTTTGTATCCCCAATACTAATTTATACATCTTCAAAATATTGCTCCCAGAAATGGTGGAAGAAATACTCATATCACCTGATCTACATATGCATGGTATCACAGTAATATTCTGGACACAAAATGCAAAATTCACACGTATGACTGTACCAAAGCCTAAATGGAAACTGAACATGGATTACTAAAAACATCCATGACCAGGTTGCCTAATGCTCTCAAATGTCAATCCTATTGGTGACTACATATTTGTTTCTTCCTAAGATTATATATTCAACCTCAATACCATTGAAAATGTCTAATTTTTTCACTCACTTTGTACTTTTCCTGATTTCCTAATGTCTCTATTGATATCTACTTTCCTACATATTTTCTCCAGTTCAACATTGTGACTGACCCTTCACATGTGCTGACATTGACATTCACTCTCTAACCGAAACCCTATTGCTTATGAACTTTGGTCCAAATCCTATACTCACTCTTCTTCCGAAACATACTGACTATCTTCCTGATCCTATCAACTATCCCTTTTTGAGTGGATGTTCTCTACTACATTCAATCATCCAAGGTACAAGGTCCTATGCTATTGTATATCGATTTTTCTGAAACATGTATGCAGAACGTAATTCAAAGCTACATATCACAATCAGTTGCCCAATGCACTTCTGAGCTTCAAATCTTACCTAGATTTCTGTTTTCATACTTATATTTCATCTCTATATTCCTATAAATATTGCAGGTTCCCAAGACCATTATTCATCCCGCAGAATGATTCCTAACCCAAATCGAACCTGTAATTAACCCTAACCATACACTGTTGCCTCAATCTAAAATTACAAAAGAGCAGGGACAGAGTTCATCTTACAATACAGTAATGTAGGGTATCTTCCAACTGCTGAGAACCTCAAAGTTCGATGCAGAAATGATCCCTGGAGAAGATGTAGGCAGCTATGAAGGATCTGAGAGAGCAAAAGCCATCTTCCATGGCAAACAACCTGAACAGGATGAAGGGATGTGTATGCATCAGCCTTTCTCTTCTTAATGTAGAGAAGATGGACCTAACCAGGCCTGCGTGGAGAGCTGTTCCCAGGTGCCTATTTTGATATACCATTTTAACTAGTCAAATTGTCACACAAAGTAGGAGCAGCCTCCATCTAAAGGGACCCTTGGAAGAAACTGTTAGGACAAAGTTGTTGCCAAGAGAGGGACCTCATTCAGTTCCTGAAGGAAGTGACCTAGCTAACTTCCTTGGTGATGGAACTCTCTGAAATTGTGATGCAAGAAGCCAGGCACCGAGAGCCAGTCCCAGTCCCAGTCCCAGTGGGCTCACTTGTTTGGATTTACCAAGTACAAGTAAGACTTTCTTGGTACCTACTGATGTGAGGATGGCCAAATGCCAGTTGAGCTCTGAAGAGGGGCCTTTTCTGAGATAGCAGGTAGTGGCTAACTGCAGGCTCCTCACAGCATCACAGAGTTGGCCAAGGAGACATGATCTGAAAGTGGAAAGGCCATTTCGAGAGGAACATAGTATGGCCCACCAGTCAGAGGACACTCTGGATAGTCACACACCCACTTTTGGGAAGGAGGTGCCTTTATGTGTGTGGGTGTGAGTTTATGGTTTTGTCTCACGTTCTGAGAATAGGTAGAAAAGGTGGTTGGTTTGGTTTGGAGTCGACTGTTTCTAGTTACTCTTTTGACAAGGCAAGGTGTTTCTATGTCTGTGTATCCACTGTGTCCGTGGTTTTAGACATTAGAAAAGAGAATGCATCAATGGAGGTGTCCTGTCTAGTAGAAAGCTTCCCATCATTCATCGTTCACAATTGATAAATGGACTGTGGTTTGCCTTATGGATAGGAAACAACTACTAACTTCCTAAGTTCCTGTTTTCTTCCTGATTCTGGCCACTCTCCAGAATAAGCTCATGATTTATTGTCCAAGATATGTACCACCTCCAAGCTCTGTGACATGTGCATGTTCTTGATAGCTGAAGGGAATGGGAACATCTCTGAAAACTCAGATATTAGTGTGAGCAGTAGAGTCTCAGTGGAGAAACCCTGCTTTGGTCCATTTGCTTACCTATGGTTCTGTTGCCTTGAATGTCAGTAAGGTCTTCGCCTCAGGCCACCTCTTTTAGAAGCCTGAAGAAACAGTTTTCAAATTTAAATGAATGGGTATCACGTGTGGCTCTTTGCTTAATTGCTTTTGGAAAGGGATGTGTCTTAATCAGACACTAGGCCCTGATTGAGGGGGTGGCTAAGATTCTCAGCTCCTGATAGATGAAAAGAAGATCCCATGTGTGCATCCAAAACCAAAATGGCAAAATGATCAGTCATTGTGGATGAAGTCTCTTGTCTTCCTGTGTTAGGTCCTGAACTCCATCAAGTGAGAATAGGATTCCTTTGGGTCAAATGAGTTTTTCAAAGTCCTGCAGAAGTGCTTGGGTTCTCTCATGATGCCAAATCACATAAGCAATCTATACCTGACATTCAGTAGGCCTCAAATTGGAGAAGCAGAGCAGTATTAACAACAGGCCTATATTATCACTCCTTGTTCACAGGATGGGTTTCCAGGCCACCCTAAATTTAGACAAATGAGGGGCAAGGGTGCATATTTTGGACACTGTCTTGGGCTGCGCCCCTCATGGAAACCTCCAGCCAGAGTTTATGATGAGTGTCTATATGGATGAAGATGAGGGCCATGTGGAAATGTTTTGGTTTTAATTGTGGTCATTTGTGTGGCGGTTGGAAGAGATGACTGGGTCTACATGGGCTTGAACTCTGGTGTGATTTCCCTTAGAGACTGAGTTTGGGAACTGACGACAGAGAAGTATTGCCATGAATTGTGTTGGGATTGTAGGAGGCCACACATGAGAGTTGCCCTTGAAACTGAGATCTAGGCCCAGGATGGCTTTCCACAGAGAACTGAAAATCTCAGCAAAGATATCACATGATTTTATTCTGAAAAACTTGGCAGCCATAGTTAGAGTCAAAAGACACATGAACCTCACGTTGTAGACCTCAATGGGCCTGGCTTCATGTGACCTTTTGGCCACTGTTTGGGAAGCCTTGCCTATGAGAGTTCCTCAGAGCTTTCATTGAAATTAGCTTCCTCCCCATGTAATGGTTCCTAGATGAATGGAAACCCCAAAGTGCCTCCAACTTCATTCTTGAAAAATGCATAGATAAACACCATGAAATTTTTGAAATTCCCAATGACCAGGTGGCACTGGAGAACCATTGGATGTCCTGTTGCTGATCATAAGTATAACAGACAGTGCCTTGATTGACTGGGTTTCATGAAAATTGTGTAGTACAGAGATGCCAGTAAGTTGGAGGCTGCTGAGCAGTGGGCCTAGAGCAGTGGTGGGCAGATGTGTGGTAATACATCTGTGTTGTGGCCATGTGGATCTGCCATTGGCTTCCAAATGGCTTGTGACTGACTTGGTGCAGCCAGGAGACCATTATATGAAAAGACATCTTGTTATATGCAGGGGTTTCAGGGCAATGTTCATAATCAGGTTTCTATGGTCAAGGCGATAAGCAATGTGGGATAGAAGCCTAGTTGGTGCATTTTCCTGCAGAGCCTGACCCACCACACGTTACAAGACTCCCTCAAGCACTGTGTGCCAGTTGAACTCCTTGTATGTCATGAAGCAAATACCAAACTCCCAGTGTAGCAGCAAGAAACACCACGAAAAGTGGAGGATGACCAAATGGCTTCAAAGTCCACACGGGGAGTCACATTGCCCGAAGTGGCCACAGTTTACCTACAAAGAGAGACTTCAGCACTGGTGCCTCATGTTCATTGGAAAATAAGAAACCATGTCCTCTAGGTCACATAGATGCAGACCCAGCTTTGATGGTCTCACAACAAAGGTAGGTAAAGCTCCTGACAAAAACATATATTTCAAGTGCACAACCTCAGGGGCAGTTTCTCAAAAAGTCTTTAGTCCAGCAGAGCTCCATGTTTGTGAAGTGTTTACCCTGTTCCTTACTTTTGGAAACTCATCAACCACTTGCAAAGTTGTGAAATCATGAGCATATTCAATTCCAGATATGTACTCACAGATTTTTTACCTCTTTTCATATAATTGTGAATTACTTAAGGTGAGGGTAAGTCAAGGCATTGTTCAGGATGAGAGTGGAAAGATTTTTTGTATCACAATTCTGCATACACTTTGGATTAATTTTCCTAGTTGAACAACATTATACATAAATCCATGTTCAGTATAATAAATATTTTTGCATCCGTGGATGATATATATTTCACTATGAATTTCAATTGGCATACATATTGCTACTTTTTAATGTCTTTGTTTTTTTTGTATATATATATATATATATATATATATATATATATATATATATATATATATATATATATCTCCTATCCAGATTTTTCAAAATATATGTGTTTTATTATACACTCTCTAAATTCTATTATGTTCATATATGTGGATGTATAATCAACTTTTCACAAGATTATACTCAGAAATATTCATCCACCTGAAATACATATTTGTTTCCTAATACAGACAACTAACTTCAGTGAACGATGCATACAAATCCTAATATTTCTACAGTAACAGACTCAGTTTTACATCAATGCAAGTAGATTCCTATGGGGCATGACATGTATTTTGACGTTCATTTTTATTCAAGACATGTACGTTGCTATTTCTTCAGTTTATGCACATCATATGATATATATTTCATCCACAAGTTAGCATATTTATAGGCATTTGTTTCACTTTCAATCACTTCCTGCTTCAGAACAAATGTATTCCTCCATGTTTCTTGACTGGTCGTTTCATGAGACTACTTTCTAAACACATTATTTTTGAATTACATAATCACTTTTGAAGCAAAAATCACACCCTTCATGATATACCATAACCATAATATTACCATTAGATGTATATCTAGTTGGAATGAATGATAGTATTTCAATATAAGATTTCTTATATATTTTAAGATATCAATTCAATCCATTATTTTATGTAGAACTACTTATATTATTAATTCACAGTGTGGTCTACTCATGCATTTTCTCTAGATTCATATACACAGGGTACATCTCTTTGTACCCCCAATACTAATTTATACATCTTCAAAATATTGCTTCAAAAAATGGTGGAAGAATTACTCATGTAACCTGATCTACATATATATTTTATCACAGTGATATTCTGGACACAAAACGCAAGGCTCACACTTATGTTTGTACCATAGCCTAAATGGAAATTGAACATGTATTACTATAAACATCCATGTCCAGGTTGTCTAATGCTCAATATCAATCCTATTGGTGACTACATATTTGTTTCTTCCTAAGATTATATATTCAAACTCAACCCTGTTGGAAATGTCTAATCCTATCACTCACATTATACTTTGCCTTATTTCCTAATTTGTCTATTGATATCTGTTTTCCTACATATTTTCCCCTGTTCATCATGTGACTGACTCTTCTCATGTGCTGACATTTACGTTCACTCTCTAACCAAAAACCTATTACTAATGAAATTTGTTCCAAAACCTATACTCACTCTTCTTCCTAAACCTACTGACTATCCCAGTTTGAGTGGATGTTCTCTTCTACATTCAATCATCCAAGGTACAAGGTCTTTTGCCATTCGATATCGAATTATGGGAGACAACTGTTCAGAATGTAATTCAAAGCTAAGTATCCCAATCAAGGGCAAAATGCCCTTCTGGGCTTCAAGTCTTACCTAGATTTCTGTTTTCATACTTATATTTCACCAATATATTCTTATAAATATTGCATGTTCCAATACCATTATTCATCTCACAGAATGATTCCTAACCCAAATGGAACATGTTATTTTTTTTTTTTTTAGGGGAAATAGTACATAAATTTATTGTTCAAACATGCAAGGAATATTATGTGATAATTTAAATATTTTTGACTGGTGCTTAATAACCTAGACTATAATATTTGATTAAAAATGGTATGGAAATTTATATACAACATGCCCCCAAAACTTTTATGTATTTATCATTATATACAATATATTATGTATAATTATTTATCATTTTGTATCATTATTTTCCTTTATATATCCACTCATTTGGATGCTTTTTTTTAATTAATTTTTATTGTAGGTTGTTCAAAACATTACATAGTTCTTGATATATCATATTTCACACTTTGATTCAAGTGGGATATGAACTCCCATTTTTACCCCATATACAGATTGCAGAATCACTTCATTTGCACAACCATTGATTTACATATTGCCATTCTGGAGTCTGTTGTATTCTGCTGCCTTTCCTATCCTCTACTATCCCCCCTCCCCCCTCCCCTCCCCTCTTCTCTCTCTACCCCCTCTACTGTAATTCATTTCTCCCCCTTATATTTTCCCTCCTTTCCCCTCACTTCCTCTTGTATGTAATTTTGTATACCCCTGAGGGTCTCCTTCCATTTACATGAATTTCCCTTCTCTCTCCCTTTCCCTCCCACCTCTCATCCCTGTTTAATGTTAATCTTCTTCTCATGCTCTTCTTCCCTACACTGTTCTTAGTTACTCTCCTTATATCAAAGAAGACATTTGGCATTTGTTTTTAAGGGATTGGCTAGCTTCACTTAGCATAATCTGCTCTAATGCCTTCCATTTCCCTCCAAATTCTATGATTTTGTCATTTCTTAATGCAGAGTAATACTCCATTGTGTATAAATGCCACATTTTTTTTTATCCATTCGTCTATTGAAGGGCATCTAGGTTGGTTCCACAGTCTTGCTATTGTGAATTGTGCTGCTATGAACATGGATGTAGCAGTGTCCCTATAGTGTGCTCTTTTTAGGTCTTTAGGGAATAGACCGAGTAGTGGAATAGCTGGATCAAATGGTGGTTCCATTCCGAGCTTTCCAAGAAATCTCCATACTGCTTTCCAAATTGGCCGCACCAATTTTCAGTCCCACCAGCAATGTACAAGAGTACCCTTTTCCCCACATCCTCGCCAGCACTTGTTGCTGTTTGACTTCCGAACATGTTATTAACCCTAAGAATGCACGGTTCCCTCAATCTAATTTTACAGAAGAACAGGGACAGAGTTTGACTTACAATACAGAAATGTAGGTGATCTTCCACCTGCTGAGAACCTCAAAGGTCCATGTAGAAATGATCCCTGGAGAAGATGTAGGCAGCTAAGAAAGACCTGAGAGAGCAAAAGTCATCTTCCATGGCAAACATCCTGGTCAGGATGAAAGGATATGTCTGAATCAGCCTCTCTCTTCTTAATGTAGAGAAGATGGACCAAACCAGGCCTGTGTGGAGAGCTGTTCCAGGAGCCTATGGTTGATCTACCATTCTAACTTGTGAAAATTTCAAAGGAAGTAGGGGCAGCCTCCGTTTCATTGGTCAATTGAAAGCAACTGTGAGGACAAAGTGTTTGCCAAGGCAGTGACCTCATTCAGTTCCTTAAAGAAATGACCACACCTCACACTTTTGGTGATGGAACACTGTGAACTTTTGATCCAGGAAGCCAGGAACCCAGAGTCAGTCCCAGTCCCAGTCCCATTGGGCTCGCTTGTTTTGATTGAACAAGGACAGAGATATTATTTTTTGGTCCTACTGTTGTGAGGATGACCAAATGCCAGGAAAGCTCTGAAAACTGGCCTTTCCAGAGAAAGCACGTAGTGGCTCATCGCGGACTCCTGACAACTTCACAGAGTTGGCTAAGGAGACCAGATCTGAGACAGGACAGGCCATGTTGGGGGAATATATTATGGCCCACGAGTCAGACCACCCTCTGGATAGTCACAGACCTACTTGAGGGAAGGAGGTGCCTTTGTGGTTGTGGGTGTGAGTTTTTGGTTTTGTCTCATGTTCTGAGAATAGATAGGAAAGGCGGTTTGTTTGGTTTGGTATGGACTGTTTCTAGTAAGTCATGTGACAAGGCGAGTGTTTCTATGTCTGTGTGTCCCACTGTGTCCGTGGTTGTAGACATTAGAAAATAGAATGCATCAATGGATGTGTCCTGTCTAGTAGAAAGCTTCCCAGTATTCATCCTGCCCAATTTATGATTAGGCAGAAGATTGCCTTATGGATGGGCAACACCTGCTATCTTCCTAATTTCCTATTTTCTTCCTGAATTCTGGCAACACTCCAGAATAGGCTCATGGTTTTGAGTAAAAGATATGTACCACCTCCAAGCTCTGTGATATGGCCATGTACTGGATAGCTGAAGGGACTGGCGAGCACCTCAGAAAACTCAGATATCAGTTAGACCAGAAAAGTCACAGTGGAGAAACCCTGCTTTGGGCCTTTTGCTTACCTATTTTTCTTTTGCCCTGAATGTCAGGAAGGTCTTTGCCTCCAGCCACCCCTTTGTGAAGCCCTAAGAAACAGTTTTCAAATGGAAATGAATGGGCATCACCTGTGGCTCTTTGCTTAATTGCTTTGGAAAGGGATGTGTCGGAATCAGCCTCCTGGCCCTGTGTGAGGCTGTGGCTTGGATTATCAGCACCTGATGAATCTAAAGAAAGATCCCATGTGTGCATCCAAAATCAAAGGGCAAAAATTGCAGTCATTGTGGATGAAGTCTCTAGCTTTCCTCTGTAAGGTTTCTCACTTCAATCAAGTGAGAATAGGGATCCTTTGGGTCAAAAGTATTCTCCAAATCCCTGCAAAGCTTGCCCATGTGTGCTTGGATTTTCTCATGACTCCAAATCACATAAAGAATCTAAACCCCACAGTCAGAAAGCCTCAAATTGTAGAAGTGGAAAAGTATTAATGGCAGACCTATTTGATTACTCCTGGTTCACATGAAGGGTGTCCAGGCCACTGAGATTTTAGGCAAATGAGGGACAAGGGAGCTTATTTTGGACACTGTCTTTGACTGCGCCCCTAATGGAAAACTCCAGCCAAAGGTTATGAAGAAGATGAGGGCCGTGTGGGAGTGTTTTGGTTTTAATTGTGGTCATTTGTGTGGCAGTTGCAAGAGATGATTGGGTCCACCTGGGCTTGAACTCTGGTGTGATTCCCCTTAGAGACTGAGTTCTGGAACTGACCTCAGAGAAGTATTGCCATCAATTGTTTTGGGATTTTAGGAGACCACACATGAGAGTGACCATTGGAAACTGAGATCTAGGCCCAGATTGACTTTCCACAGATCACTGGGAATCTCAGTGAGGAAATCACATTATTTTATTCTGAAAGACTTGGCAGCCATAGTTGAGAGTCAAAAAACACATGGACCTCACATTGTAGAACTCAATAGGCCTGGCTTCATGCGACCTTTTGGCCACTCTTTGGGAAGACTTGCCCTTGAGAGTTCCCCAGAGCTTTCATTGAAATGAGCTTCCTCACCATTTAACAGGTCCTGAATATATTGAAACCCAAAGTGCCTCCAACATCATCCTTGAAAAATGGCTAAACAGATACGATGAAATTTTTGAAACTCCCAAGACCAGGTGGCACTGGAGAACCTTTGGATGTCCTGATGCTGATCTTGAGTACACCAGACAGTGCCTGGATTCACTAGGTTTCATGAAAATTGTGTTGAATAGAGATGCCAGTACGTTGGAGCCTGCTGAATAGTGGGCCTAGAACAGTGCTTGGCAGGTGTGTGATAAAACATGTGGTGGGGCAATGTGGATCTGCATTTGGCTTCCAAATGGCTTGTTACTGACATGGTGCCGCCAGTAGATACTTCTGTGTAAAGGTATCTTGTTATATGGAGAGCTTTCAGGGCAATGTTCAGAATCAGGTTGCTATGGTCAAGGGGGCAAGCTATGTTTGATAGAAGCCTGGTTGGTGCATTCTCCTGCAGACCCTGACCCACCACTCGTCACAGAACTCCCTCCAGCACTGTGACACAGTTGAACTCCTTGTATTTCGTGAAGCAAATACCAAATCCCCAATTCAGCAGCAACAAACACCACGAAAATTGGAGGATGACCAAATGGCTTCACAGCCCACACTGGGAGACACTTAGCCCCCAGTGTCCACAGGTTACCTACAAAGTGAGAATTCAGCACTGCTGCCTCATTTTCATTAGAAAATAAGAAACCGTGTCCTCCAGATTACATAGATGCAGACCCAGGTTTGATGGTCTCACTACAAAGGAAGCTAAAGCTTGTGACAACAAGATATATTTCAAGTGCCCAAATTCAGAGGCAGTTTCTCAAGAAGTCTTTAGTCCAACAGAACTCCATGTTTGTGGAGTGTTCACCCTGTCCCTTACTTTTGCAAACTCCTCTACCACCTCCAAGGTTTCAAAATCCTGAGCATATTCCATTCAAGATGTGTTTTCACTGATTTTCTAACTCTTCTCCTCTAATGATGTTTTAGTTGGAGCGAAGGTACTGTCAAGGCATTGTTCTGGATAAGAGTGGAAACATTTTTGTGTAGCACATGTTTACATACACATTGTATTCATTTTCCAATTTTCCATTTGAAATACTGAATCCCTGACACTAACCCCTACCCTACTATATTCTGACTACTAATACTAATATGATGGAGAAAAATAACCCAAACAGAATGAAAATACAACCATTTCAGAGGAGGCATGGTGTATAGTTGGACTTACCTTTTGCATTATATAGGGTAGGATTTATAAATCTAGTCAATTTTTTGTTGAAATAGTTCTCCATGTTTTTTTTTAAAGTTAACCACCTATGAATTCCTTTCTCCCTTTCTCTGTAGCCTATTCACCACCTGTATTTTTATATGCACAGATAGAATCCTACCTGGTACCACACGTACATTCTTGTGAGGTGGCTGACTTGCCAGATACAAATTGTAAGGGATCACTCCTCTTAAACGATGTTGGAACCAAAAATTTAAATTATGGGTGATCTTCCTACTTGAACAATATTATTCATAAATCCATGTTCAGTAAAATAAATATTTTTCTATCTGTCAATGATATATATTTCATTATAAATTTCAATTGGCATATATATTGCTGTTTTTAATGTGTGTGTGTGTGTATGTATATATATATATATATATATATATATATATATATATATATATATATATATATATACACTCTCCAGATTTTTCAACAAATGAAATATGTGTCTTATTTTACACTCATCAAATTCATTCATATTCATGTATATGGATTTATAATCAACTTTTCACAAGATTATTCTTAGAAATATTCATTCACCTGAAATACATATTTGTTTCCTAGTACTGAAAACTAACTTCAGTGAATGGTGCATAAGAATCCTAATATTTCTACAGTAACTGACCCAGTTTAATATTAATGCAAGTAGATTCCAATTGGACATGATGTGTATTTTGACGTTCATTTTTATTCAACACTGGTAGATTAGTATTTCTTCAATTAATGCACATCATAGGATATAAATTTCATCCACAAGTTAGGAAATTTATAGGCATTTGTTTCACTATCAATCACTTTCTGCTTCAGAACACATGTATTTCTCCATGTTTCTTGACTGGTCTTTAAATGAGAAAAGGGATGGACAAGGCAAGGAAAGGCACCTAAGATAGCACCGAATACAGGGAAACAGTCCTATTTGGTTGCAACCAGATTTAAAGGGCATTGCTTCTGTTGTAATCAGTTACTTCCCTGAACCCCAAGTTTAGGTTGTTTCAGAATTTTGTACCCAACATGTAAGGGAGCGGCTCAGAAGTTCACAGTCTGCAGAAGTTCAGAGAAAGCAGTTTTTGTTTCTGTTTTTTTTTTCTCTGTTCTGGGAAAGTTAACATTTTAAGGACACCTGGGAGGGGGAGAGCTTTTTTCTTCTCTTTCTTTTTTCTCCCTGCCAGCTGTTACCATGGAGTCCAGTTGGTAACTTCTTTATCTTAGAAATGTAGCCATCTCTGTGAAGCCTCAATTTGAGGCCAGAGGCCTTGTTCACATATTGCCAGCATTGTGACTGACTCTATCCAAACACATTATTTTGGATTTCCATAATCGCTTTTGAAGCAAAACTAACATATCTTCATGATAAACCATAACCATAATATTAATATTAGATGTATAACTGGTTAGAATGAATGATTGTAAATCAATATAAGATTTCTTATATATTTTCAAATATCAATTCAATCCATAATTTAAAGTGGAAACAGTTATATTATTTATTCACTGTATGGTCTATTCATGCATTATCTCTATATTCATGGATAAAGTGTACACCTCTTTGTACACCCAATACCCATTTATATGCCTTCAAAATATTGCTCCCAGAAATGGTGGAAGAAATACTTGTGTCACCAGATCTACATATATATTTTATCACAGTAAAATTCTGGACACAAATGCAAAGGTCACACTTAGATTGTACCAAAGCCTAAATAGAAAGTGAGCATGGTTTACAAAAATCATCCATGTCAAGGTTGCCTTATGCTCTCAAATGTCAATCCTATTGGTGACTACATATTTGTTTCTTCCTAAGATTATATATTCAAACTCACCCTGTTGAAAATGTCTAATTGTATCACTCACTTTATACTTTGACTGATTTAGTAATGTCTTTATTGATATCTGCTTTCCTACATATTTTCCTCAGTTCATTATTGTGACTGTTGTCATGTGCTGACATTTATATTCACTCTCTAACAGAATCCCTATTGCTAAAGAACTTTTGTTCCAAATCCTATACTCAGTCTTCTTCCCAAACCTACTGACTATCTTCTTAATCCTACTGGCTATCCCTTTTTGACTGGATTTTCTCTTATACATTCAATCATTCAAGTAATGTTCGTGCGAGCATCAGAGGTAGAGACCACGAAGAGACTGTCTCATGCAACAGCAAAAGGTTTATTGGAGGTCAAGCATGCTGGGGCTCAGAGCTCACAGAAATAGAGCAGAGAGCCCTGAGAACAGCTTAAGCAGAGCTTATATTCTTTCCTTGGAAAGGGCAGGGACGGAAGTTTATTGATGGGTCACGGTGAGTGGGCGGTTTGCATGTAAACGGGTGAGGGAATACATTCTGCAATTTGGCAGTTGGGGACAGCACATTCTGGGAACAAAATTAGCAAACAGTTCTCAATATTTCAACAGTGTTTTTGTTAAGCATAAAGAAAAATAGGAAGTTACAAGTACCTATTTTGTTAACCTTTCATTCCCCACTTCTTCTTCTGGCTACTTATAATTATAAAAGTGATCAAGGCTGGTGTCACATTCTATGTCTGCAAGTGGGTTATTACCATAAGTTTAACTTGTCCAATTTGAGCTTGGAGAAAAAAAATTACACGTTTGAGCAAACAGGGTTTTATACTTTGCAGTAATATGAGGATTATTATTGGACCGGCCATGGTTGATAAAAACATAGTTAACCAGAGGGAATGTATGAATCAGAATCAAACCACCCTTTTTGGGCCTCTCTCAGTGACGCTCTTCAAGGTGTCTTTTTAATTTACTCATAGATTTTTTTTACAACTCCAGTATGGTCGGCATAAAAACAATATTTTTCCCTCAATGCAGCACAAAGGCCCCCTTCTCTCATGAATGGGCGGTCCAACCCTCGACTGTTCTGTAAAATAACTTCAGACAGAGAGGATAAATATTCCTGCAAAGCTGTGATGGAGGTTTCTACTATCTTTAAGTTTTGTTCTATTGCTGCTTCTAATTGGGTCATTTGTTGTGTCCCATGGACTAGGGCAGGGGTTTCTGTGCCCACCCCTGCAGCAACTCCTATTCCTAATAGGATGGCTAAAGTTAGGGATATATGTTCCCAGCGGAACCGTGTTGTATGCCCGCCTGTTTGAATTTCAAATGAACCTGCATCATTATAGAGCACTCTGGGAAACATCTGCACCATTACACAATTAATCACATCTGTTGACCATTTCATGAAAACATAAACAATGTTTACGTATATAGAATTATACTGTTGTAGGGACAGACAAGGGAAGGCACCTAAGATAGCACCGAAAACAGGGAAACAGTGCTATTTGGTTGCAACCGGATTCAGAGTGCATTGCTTCTGTTGTAATCAATTAACGCCCTGAACCCCAAGGTTAGGTAGTTTCAGAATTTTGTACCCAACATGAAAGAAAAGGGGCTCAGAAGTTCACAGTCGGCAGAACTTCACAAAAAGATTTTTTTTCCTGTTATTTCCTCTGTTCTGGGCAAGTTAACTTTTCAAGGACACCTGGGAGGGGGAGAGCTTTTTCTTCCTTTTCTTTTATCCTCCTTCAGCTGTTACCATGAAGCCCAGTTGGTATTTTTTATTTTAGAAATGTAGCCATCTCTGTGAAGCCCCAGCTCAAGGCCAGAGGCCTTGTTCACATATTGTGTGAAAAACTATTAAGGGGTTGTCTAGCTTAGAAGTGCTGATTTTTCCAAGCAGTGGCCAAGTATAACAGGGCAACAGAAAAAGAGCAAGTTTATCTACACTGAACTCTTTTATAGGGACTCTTTTGCTGAAAGTTCTAAAGTCATCCATGGTGAAGACTTCTGGAGAAGTTCAGTTAAGATTTTTCTGTGGGCCTGGTATAGAGGGGAAAGACGGGGAAGGCGAGGAATGAGAGCAGCTCCGGGGATCTGAGAATGAGAAAAGAGAGATGAAAAAGCATAATGGAAAAGGGGTTTGGGATTTTCGTAGGAACAAAATCTTGAGCAGTAGAACAGGTAGAACAGAGGGGAAGACGGGAGTGAGTATCCCAGAAAGCCTGGGAGGGATATTAAATTCTTAGTAACCTGTTTTCAGTGATGACAAAGCAACTTTAAAGGCCATTTTTATTACATCTTGGATAGGGGTCTGAGGGCTCTTCTGAGGGTTACCTGGTAAGAGGACCTGGGGAGACCGGGTGTAGGCACTGACAGGAGAAGAGAGGAATGAGTGTTTAGAGGGGTACCTCAGTACCTGCTACCTCAGCAAGGGAGCAATGATCTGAGAACTGGCGGAGGTTTGGGTTTTTGATCTAGTAACTGGAGGAGAGAAATCAGGTTGCTGAGGTGGGACTGACAGTAGAGAGTCTGGAGCAGAAGCCTGAGGGTGAGGATCTATTGGAGATGCATAGTTCAGGAAGTGAGCGAAGAAGGTAAAAGGCCTCCACATAGGGGAATTTCCTTTCATCCTCTTGAGCACTTGCAGAAGTTAAAAAGGTAACACAGAATTTGAGGATCTAGAGACTCCTCTGGGGGCCATCAGTTTTGGTTGTCTAATTGGTAATATGGCCAATGCTGTGTACTGAATTTGATGAGGATTTTGCGTTCCACCAGGCAGCCCCTGTATGCTCAAATCCCCATCACTTGCAGAAGAAGTTGGCTTTCCCTCCACACAGCCATGGCTGTTTGTGGCTTTGATAGTCTGCTGGGCAAACATACTAATCTAGTCTAGCCAACCTGCATCTGGCTCACGTGTCCCTAAATCCCTAATGTTTGTTTCCATTATCTATGGTATGGAAGGGATTTAATTGAATTTTAGTGGGATTTTCATCAGCGATATCCTAATAGGAAAGACTTATAGCCAGCTGACAAATATCTGGGTGGAGAGCTAGCCACCAGGTCCCTAAGGGAGCTGTATACGAGTTAGGGCATACTTCTTGTCTAGTAGGATTTGTGATAAGCCATCGCTGCTGAACGGGCTGATGAGCGTTAGGTGTACTGGTGGCCAAGGGGAGAGTCTACAGCCTTATCCACATAGCGAATATGCAATTTGAAATGGTTACCAGTCTTTCCCAGTTTCCAGACAGAGTCTGGACAGGGCGCAGGCTTGAGATGAGAGGCATGGATCCAGGAAGTGTTTCCGTCTACTTTTACCGCTGTAGGTGTTATAATTAGCACCTGGTATGGTCCTTTCAAGCAGGGTTCCAGGGATGACACCTGATGTTGTCTTATGTAGATGAAGTCCCTTACTTGATATCAATGTGGAGTCCCCTTGTCCCCAGGTTGCAAGGCAGTTGTCAGCTGTCTTCACCGGTATCATTGAGTTCTTTCAAGAGATTTAATTCTGTCAAGCAAGGGGGTGTGGAAGGCATCGTTAGGTCTTAGAGTTGGGGTTACATGCCTTACCGGAGGAGGTGCACCATAGAGAAATTCATTCATAGGGGGTGAGTTTACACAAAGAAACAGAGGGAGTATTTCTTGCATGAAACAGTGGATAAGGCAGGGGCATAGTCTAATATTTTATGCTGGTCTCTAAGCTTAATTTCGTTAAGGTCTCTTTAATGGTTCAATTTATTTTTTTTTTCCTGTCCTGAGCTCTGGAGTCTAGAAGCACAATGTAACTTCCAATTAATCCCCTGGGTCCTGGCTAAGCCCTCACTTACCCGGGCCATGAACACCGTTCAATTATCAGACCCTATTACCTTAGGCAGGCCTTGTCTTGAAAAAATATCTTAATATCTTTCAGGATCTTCTTGACCACCGTTTGAGCCGGGTTTTTTTGTTTTGTTTTGTTTTGTTTTGTGAGAAAGGATTCAATCCATCCTGAAAATTTATCTACAAAGACTAGGAGATATTTAAGTCTATACCTTGCTGGCTTAATTTCAGTAAAGTCTACTTCCCAGAATTGTTCTGGTCTGGTTCATCGTAGGTGCTTTCCTGCAGGAAGCTTGGAAGGGTAAGCATTAACCAATTGACAGAACCGACAGGCTTTTGTTACCCGTTCAGTTATTTTTTTTCACTGTGAGTAAGTTAGTCGAAATCTCTGTTCCTGATCTTTCAGGAATGCCTGCAGTTTCTTTGAACCAAGGTGAGTAAGTTGATGTACATTTTTAACGTAGTGTAGGGCTTTCTGAAATTGCAGGCTGGGCTCAGTGAAGTTGAGGAGTTCAGTGTCAGTGTTCTTAAATGTTATCAAAAGCTTGCTGGTGCTCAAGGGTCCATTGGAATTGGGCATCCTTATTTAACAACGGGTATAAAGAAGCAGCTAAGAACACAAACCCAGGTATCCATAACCTGAAAAGGCAGCAGTCCCAAGAAACTCTCTGTGTTGTCTCCTGTTAGATGGAAGTGGTATCTGCACAATGGTTTGTTTTCTGGGCTCAGTGAGCCATCATTTCCGCCCCTAAGGGAATAACCCAGGAAGATTACTTCTTGCTGGCAAATTTGGGCCTTTTTGGCAGAAGCTCTATACCCGAGTTGAGCAAGCTCGGATAATAGTGCTTGGGTCCCAGACTCACAGTTTTCCTTGTTGTTAGCTGCCAGTAGCAGGACATCCACATATTGAAGCAGGGTGACTTTGGGGTGCGTAATTCTGAAGTTGTTGAGATCTCTGTGGAGGGCTTCATCAAAGAGACTGGGTGAGGTTTTGAACACCTGTGGGAGTCTAGTCCAAGTTAGTTGACCAGAAGTTCCTTTATCTGGGTCTACCCACTCGAAAGCAAACAGCAACTGACTATCTTTATGCAGAGGCAAGCAAAAGAAAGCATCTTTTAAGTACAGAACAGTATACCATTTTCACTCAGCAACAGCAAAGTGTTTATTGGGGTTCCAGCATGCTGGGGCTCAGAGCTCACTTGACTAGAGCAGACAGCCCTGAGAACAACTTAAACAGAGCTTATATAATTTTTTGGAGAGGGCAGGGAGGGAAATTAATTGATGGGTCAGGGCAAGTGGGCAGTTTTTGTGCAACCGGGTGAGGGAGTACACTCTGCAGTTTGGCAGTTGGGGACAGCACATTTTGGGAACAAAATTAGCAAACAGTTCTCAAGATTTCAACAGTGTTTTGTTAAGCATAAAGAAAAACAGGAAGTGACAAATACCTATTTTATTAACCTTTCACCAAAGCAAAATGAAAAGTGAGCATGGATTACTAAAAACAACCATGTCCTGGTTGCCTAATGCTCTCAAATGTCAATCCTACTGGTGACTGCATATTTCTTTCTTCCTAAGATTATATATTCCACCTCAACCATATTGAAAATGCCTAATCCTATCACTCACATTATACTTTGTCTGATTTCCTAATGTCTCTATTAATATCTGCTTTCCTACATATTTTTCCCCAGTTCATCATTGTGACTGACTCTTTATATGTGCTCATATTTACTTTCACTCTCTACCCGAAACCCTATTGCTAATGAACCTTTTGTCCAAATCTTATACTCACTCTTTTTTCTAAACCTACTGACCATCTTCCTATTCCTACCGACTATTCCTTTTTGACTGGATGTTCTCTTGAACATTCAATCATCCAAGGTACAAGGTCCTATGCCATTGCATATTGATTTATCTGAGACATCTGTGCAGAACATAATTCAAAGCTAAGTATACCACTAAAGGGCCCAATGTCCTTCTGGCTTCAAATCGTACCTAGAATTTTGGTTTCATACTTATATTTCACCTATATATTCTTGTGAATATCGCAGGTACCCAATACCATTATTTGTCCAGCAGAATAATTTCTAACCCAAATAGAATATGTTATTAACCCTAACCATACACTGTTCTTCAATCTAACTTTGCAGAAGAGCAGGGACAGAGTTGGTCTTACAATACAGGAATGTAAGGGATCTTCCACCTGCTGAGAACCTCAAAGGTTGATGCAGAAATGATCCCTGGAGAAGATTTAGGCAGCTATGAAGGGCCTGAGAGAGCAAAAGTCATCTTCCAAGGCAAACAACCTAGTCAGGATGAAGGGATGTATCTGAATCAGCCTCTCTCCTCTTGATATAAAGAAGATGGACCAAACCAACCCTGTGTGGAGAGCTTCTCCTGGGTGCCTATGGTTGATATACAATTCTAACTTCTGAAAGTGTCACAGGAAGTAGTGGCAGCCTCCATCTCAAGGGACCCTTGAATGCAACTGTTAGGACAAAGTTGTTGCCAAGGCAGTGACCTCATTCCGTTCTTGAAGGAATTGACCTACCTCACTTCTTGGGGGATGGAACTCTCTGAACTTGGGATCCAGGAAGCCAGGCACAAAGAGCCAGTACCCGTCCCATTCCCAGTAGGCTCACTTGTTTGGATTTAACAAGGACAGAGTCTGTCTTTCTTGGTACCTAAAGATTTGAGGATGGCCAAATTCAAGTAGACCTCTGAAAATGGGCCTTTCCTGAGACAGCAGGTAGTGGTCAGCACAGGCTCCTGACAACTTCACAGAGTTGGACAAGGAGAACAGATCTGAGACAGGACAGGCCATTTTGGGGAAACATAGTATGGCCCACCAGTCAGAGGACACTTCGGATAGTCACAGACTTACTTGGGGGAAGGAGGTGACTTTTTGAGTGTGGTTGTGAGTGTGTGGTTTTGTCTCATGTTCTGAGAATAGGTAGGAAAGGCTGTTTGTTTGGTTTGGAGTGAACTGTTTCTAGAAAGTCCTTTGACAAGGTGAGTGTTTCTAGGTCTGTGTATCCCAGTGTGTCTGTGGTTGTAGACATTAGAAAAGAGCATGCATCCATAGATGTGTCCTGTCTAGTAGAAAGCTTCCCAGCATTCATTCTTCCCAATTTATGAATGGACTGTGGCTCGCCTTATAGAAAGGCAACACCTACAACCTTCTTAATTTCCTGTTTTCTTCCTGAATTTTGGCCACTCTCCAGAATAGGCTCATATTTTGTGTCAAAGATATGTACCACCTCCAAGCTCTGTGACATGGCCATGTACTGGTTAGCTGAAGGGAATGGCGAGCATCTCAGAAAACTCAGATATCAGTGTGACCAGGAAAGTCTCAGTGGAGAAACCATGCTTTGGGCCTTTTGCTAACCTATTGTTCTGTTGTCCTGAGTGTCAGGAAGGTCTTTGCCTCAGGCCACCCTTTGTGAAGCCTGAAGAAAACAGTTTTAAAATGGAAATAAATGGGCATCACCTGTGGCTCTTTGCTTAATTACTTTGGAAAGGGATGTGTCTGAATCAGCCTCTTGGCCCTTTGTGAAGCTATGGCTTAGATTCTCAGTGCCTGATGGATCTAAAGAAAGATCCAATGTGTGCATCCAAAAGCAAAATGGCAAAAATATCAGTCATTGTGGATGAAGTCTCTCACCTTCCTCTGTTATTTTCCTGATGTCCATCAAGTGAGAATAGTGATCTTTTTTGTCAAATGAGTTCTTCCAAGCCCTGCAGAGGTGCTTCAGTTTTCTCATGACTCCAAATCACATAAGGAATCTATACCTGACAGTCAGTAGGCATCAAATTGGAGAACCAGAGCAGTATTAACGGCAGACCTATGTGATCAATTCTGGTTCACTGGAAGGGTGTCCAGGCTACCCTGAGGTTAGGCAAATGAGGGGCAAGTGAGCTTATTTTGGACACTCTCTTGGACTGCGCCATTCATGGAAACCTCCAGCCAGACGTTATGATGAGTGTATATATGAAAAAAGATGAGGGCCTTGGGGGAGTGTTTTGGTTTTAATTGTGGTCATTTGTGTGGCGGTTGGAAGAGATGACTGGGTCCATCTGGGCTTGAACTCTGGTGTGATTCTGCTCAGAGACTAAGTTCTGTAACTGACCTCAGAGAAGTAATTGCTTTGGAAAGCGATGTGTCTTAATCAGCCTCTTGACCCTGTGTGAGGCTGTGGCTTAGAATATCAGCACAAAATGGATCTAAAAAAGATCCCATGCATGCATCCAAAACCAAAATGGCAAAAAGAGCAGCCATTGTGGATGAAGTCTCTGGCCTTCCTTTGTAAAGTTCAGAAAGAATAAAAGAAATTGAAATTGAAACGTAAAGAACCAGGTTTTGTAAAGTTTACAAGCTGCACTGAGAACCTGAAATTCCTGAGTCAGTAAAGACAATTCTTTGGTGTGTCCATTAGATGTGAGTTGAAATCTTCCCAGACGACCTTGTTACTTAACAACCCCTTCCCAGAAACCGTGCAGCTCAGCACATATACATCTCAGGGCTTCAACCAATCAGTTTAAATGTCTACCCCTTCACAAGGCTGACCAATCACACCCTGCCCGACCTGTTCCCGCCAATGAATGTGCTAATCATGTTTTGGAGTTGTTATTTGATTTTCCCAGGGTACATGGTAATTTGCTAAAGGAGGCTATGATGTATGTAAAGTCCCTGCCCTCTCTAAAGAATGTATATAAACTCTGCTCAAATTGTTCTCTGGGCTCTTTGTTGTTTGCTTTTCTGATGTGAGCTCTGAGCCCCAGCATGCTGGACCCCCAATAAACCCTTTTCTGTTTCATGAGAAAGTCTCTTGGTGGTGTTTTTCTCCGACCTTCGCCCCACCTTTTCATCTGGAGGCCCCAGGTGAGATATTCGGCAGCAGCGGACCAAAGACGCCAACTGACTTCTCTTAGGGTAAGTAAGGCGCCTGTTTCTTGTTTTGGGTTTCCGTTTAAGGCGTGGCAAAGTTGCTGTGGGTGAGGGCATTAGGTCTCTCCTATGTTGGCTGACAGAAGTGTCACAGAGCCAAAGGTCACGTCCCTGGGGGCACTCCAGAGGACTAGGGAAATCAAGGAATAGTAGTTTCCTCAACTGGGTTATATTTTGTTCAGGATTCGGTTTTCCAGCCCAAAAGGTTTTGCCAGCTACTCAGTTTTGTTCATTGTTCTGAACTCAGGTTGAGTTTACTGTCTGTATTTATTGTCTAACCCATCAGGTTTTGCCAGTTACTCAGTTCTAATCGTTGTCTTGGACTCATGGTAAACGTTTACTGTTTGTCATTGTGTGTGTCGAGTTTGTGTCTTCACTGTCCCTGTTTGAGTAACTTCCATTATGGGACAAAGCACTTCTATGCCTCTGTCCCTGACCCTTGATCATTGGACTGATGTCCGCTCAAGGGCCCAGAATCTTTCTTTTTCAGTAAAACGCCAGAGCTGGCAGACTCTCTGAGCTTCAGAATGGCCCATCCTGGGCGTCGGATGGCCACCAGAAGGATCCTTCCACTTCCCTCTAATCCGAAAAGTCAGAGATATTGTCTTTCAGCTGGGGCCACGTGGCCACCCAGATCAACAGACATATACCCCTTCCCTCATGATTATATCATTCAAACCTTCCACAACTCCCGCTCTCCCCACCATTCTCCCTGAGTCACAAGACTGGATACTCTTCCCCCTCCTCATTCTCTACCCTCGCTCCCCAACCCCCAACATGTTCCAGATGATCCTCCCACCGCTGACTCAGCCTCTCAGCTGCTAGAGGCAATTGGGCCAGACTCAAGCCCTCCACGGGACTTCCCTGCAGCAGCAGCAGCCCCTCCTCCCCTGGAGGAAGCTGGGCCACCTAAAGGAACCCGGCGGTGATGGATAATAGAAAACTCAGAATCCCCTGTGATGCTTCCTCTCCGTCCCTACGGGCCAATGAACCGTCCCAACTGGGAACCCAACAACTTTGAAGGTAGGTAGCATCTGTCCACTTATCGCCGGGCTCTAATAGCGGGTATAGCGGGTCACCAAGCGACCGCCAGAGGGCCGACTAATTTGGCCAATGTAAGAGAGATTATCCAAGGGCCTAATGAGTCTCCCTGTATGTCTCAGGAGAGAATTATGGAAGCATAAAGGAAATATACTTCTTTTGATCCTCAGGCAGAGGACCAAAAGACATCTGTTGCAATGGCCTTTATCGAGCAGGCTGCCCTAGATATTAAGAGAAAGTTACAATGTCTAGATGGATTACAAGATATGATTTTAAGAGATTTAGTCAGAGAACCTGAGACAGTATATTATAAGAGAGAAATTGAGGAGGAGAAGGAACAGAGGAGAGAGAAGGAAAGGGAACAAAAGAAGGATGAAAGGAGCAAAAGGCAGACTAAAGCATTGGCTAAGGTTTTGTTCACAGCAAAAAATACTCCAGAAGGTTAAATGCAGGGAGACAGAAAGGGATACCTGGGCCCACGCCAAAGGCTGCCCCTGGCATCAGATCAATGTGCCTACTGAAAAGAAAAAGGACACTGAGCCAAAGAGTGGCCCAAAAAGGAGCAGCCACACGAGCCCGCCATGCTGACTCTAGAAGAGGACTAAGAAAGTCGGGGCTTGGATCCCCTCCCCGATCTCAGGGTAACATTTGAAGTGGAGGGGATTCCAGTGAACTTTGAAATGGATACAGGAGCAGGATACTCAGCCTTTAAGACCCCACTGGGCCCCCTATAAATAAATAAATGGTCTCTAGTTCAAGGGGCTAATGGCAGTAGATATCAGGCTTGGACAAAAAAGAGGATTATGAACCTAGTAAATGGAAAAGTCCACACTCTTTTCTAGTAATCCCAGAATGTCCAGCCCCATTGATGAGCAGGGATCTGCTTACCAAACTCTGGTCTAGAATAACCTTTATCCCTGATGGTCCCCAAGTGGAGTTTCTAAAGCCTTCAGTAAAAGCTCCCATAGTCACGGCTTTGACTATGTCCGTAGAAGGTGAACATCACTGTTCGTGTCCCCTAGAACTGATCAACAAAGCAAACTCGCACAGAAATGGATAAAAGATTATCCTAATGTCTGGGCAGAAACTGCTGGGTTAGGTCTAGCCCTTAAACAACCTCCAATAGCAGTATAATTAAAAGTCTCTGCCTCTCCAATCAGTGTTAAACAATATCCCCTAAGCAAAGAAGCTAAGGATGGGATAAGGCCCCATATTCAGAAATACCTGACTCTTGGGGTCTTAAGGCTCTGTCAATCAGCCTGGAATACCCCGCTGCTACCAGTTAGAAAGCTAGGAACTGGGGACTACCATCCTGTTCAAGACCTAAGAGAGATCAACAACAGAGTGCAGGACATTCACCCCACAGTACCCAACCCATATAATTTGCTTAGCACTCTGAATCCGGAGCGGGAATGGTACACTGTGCTGGACTTAAAAGATGCTTACTTCTGCTTGCCCCTACATAAGGACAGTCAGTTGCTGTTTGCTTTCAAGTGGATAAACCCAAAAACTGGAACATCTGGCCAATTAACCAGGACTAGATTCCCACAGGAGTTCAAAATCTCCCTCACTCTCTTTGATGATGCCCTCCACAGGGACTTCAACGACTTCAGAACTGCCCACCCTGAAGTCACCCCACTCGAATATGTGGATGATCTGCTACTGGCAGCCGACACCAAGGAGAACTCTGAGTCTGGGACCCAAGCACTATTATTCGAGCTTGCTCGGCTTGGATATAGGGCTTCTGCCAAAAGGCCCACTTTTGTCAGCAAGAAGTAATCTTCCTGGGTTATTCTCTTAGGGGTGGCAAACGATGGCTCACTGAGCCCAGAAAACAAACCGTTGTGCAGATACCTCCCCCTTCTAATAAGAGACAACTCAGAGCGTTTTTTGGGACTGCCAGCTTTTGCAGGTTATGGATTCCTGTGTTCGCATCTCTGGCTGCACCTTTATACACTCTGATAAAAGGGGATGCCCACTTCCAATGTACCCCTGAGTACAAACAAGCTATTGATAATGTCAAAAAAAGGTGCTGCTCTCTGCTTCAGCCTTAGCACTACCAGATGTAGATAAACCCTTCAATCTCTACATAGAAGAAAAGAAAGGAATAGCACGGGGAATGCTCACTCAGACATTGGGACCTTGGAAATGGCTAGTAGCATTCTTATAAAAAAAACTGGACCCAGTGGCTAGCGTGTGGCCCCTTTGCTTAAGAGCTATAGCAGTGGCAGCCCTTCTAATAAAAGATGCTCATGAATGAACGTTGGGACAGAAGCTCACCATTATCGTCCCCCATGCCCTGGAGAGCATCATCTGCCAGCCTCCAGAGAGGTGGCTATCAAACTCCAGAATTAAGCACTACCAGAGCCTCTTGCTTGACAAAGACAGTATAATGCTGGGACCCCCTGCTCCACTCAACCCGGCTACACTGCTGCCAGAAGTATCATCAGGACCCGTCGCTCATGAGTGTCAAAACATACTGGCAGAGAAAACCAGTATACGACAAGACTTGAAGGATCAGCCACTGCCTCGCCCTGAAGTCGTATGGTTTACGGACGGCAGCAGCTTTCTCCAAGACGGTAAGCGGCGGGCTGCACGAGCAGTACTTAGCAAAACTAATGTCATCTGGTCCTCTGGTCTCCCAGAAGGGACATCAGTCCAAAAAGCAGAACTGATTGCTCTTACGAAAGCATTGGAACTAGCAACATGCAAAAGGGCAACCATATACACTGACAGCCACTATGCATTTGCCACTGCTCATGTGCACAGGGCTATTTACCAGCAAAGAGAATAGTAACCTCTTCCAGGAAAGAAATAAAGAATGAAGATGAGATCCTCCACCTTCTCTCAGCAGTGCAGGGCCCTAAAGAACTAGCTATAGGGCACTGTCCAGGGCCCCAGAAGGGAAACGACCCCGTGGTGGTTGGAAACAGAAGGGCAGATGAGGAAGCTTAATTGCCAGCCCTAAACGAAGTGACTCTGTTAACTTTTTCCACATGGGGGGGAACAAAAATCAGGAGACTTGGCAGCTCCGGAACCTTCAGGCAACTTATCATCTGAGGAGACAGATACAGAACTCTGGGACCCTACAGAGCCAAGTTTACAATTTCAAAAAGCCCACCTTTATGTCAAAGACTTACACTAGCTCACCCACTTAGACTCAAAGAAGTTGTAGGCACTCTTAAAGGACCGAAGAAAGGACTTATTATTGACTGACTCAAAGAGGAAAGAAATAGCTGAGCAGGTGACTAGAGCTTGTCAAGTCTGTCAATTAGTTAATACTTACCCATCCAAGCTTCCTGCAGGAAGCACTTATGAGGAACCAGACCAGGACAATTCTGGGAAGTGGACTTTACTCAAATTAAGCCAGCAAGTTATGGACTTAAATATCTCCTAGTCTTTGTAGGTACTTTTTCAGGATGGGTCGAAGCCTTCCCCATGAAGAAAAAAATGGCTCAGATGGTGGTCAAAAAGATCCTAGAAGACATTTTTCCAAGGTCCGGCTTGCCTAAGGTAATAGGGTCCGACAATGGACCGGCATTTGTAGCCCAAGTAAGTCAGGGATTCGCCAGGACCCTGGGGATTAATTGGGAGTTACATTGTGCTTATAGACCCCAGAGCTCAGGACAGGTAGAAAGGATGAATAGAACCATCAAAGAGACCTTAACGAAATTAAGCCTGGAGACCGGCATAAAATATTGGACTATGCTCCTATCTTATGCACTGTTTCCTGCAAGAAATAACCTCTATGCCTCTTTGTGTAACCTCACCAATTATAAAATTCTCTGTGGTGCCCCTCCTCCAGTAAGGGACCTAACCCCAACTCGAGACTTAATGATTCCTTTCACACACCCTTGCTTGACAGACTTAAAGCCCTTGAACAAACCCAGCACCCAGCGATACCTGTGGAAATAGTTGGCCACTGCTTATCAGCCTGGAGACAAAGAAACCCCACATTGTTATCAAGTGGGAGACTTAGTCTACGTGAGACGGCATCAGGTGTCATCCCTGGAACCCCGCTGGAAAGGACCATACCAGGTGTTTCTTATAACACCTACAGTGGTGAAATTGGATGGGATCACTTCCTGGATACATGCCTCACATCTCAAGCCTGTGCCCTGTACAGATTCCGGCTGGAAACTGAAACTGACTGGTAACCCTCTCAAATTGCGTGTCTGTCGTGTGGATAGGGCTATGGATTCTTCCCCTGGCCACCAGCATTCCTAATCCCCATCAGCCTGTTCAGCAACAATGGCAAGTTATAAATCCTACTGGGCAAGTAGTGTGGTCTATTTCACATACAGCTGCCTTATGGACTAGGTGGCCATCTCTCCACCGAGACATTTGTCAGCTTGTTATAGGCCTCTCTGACTGGGATCTCCCTGACATAGAGGACCCCACACATATCCCACTCAAACCCAAACCAGGGCAACATAGACCACCTTACCCCATGAATTATGGATGTCATCTCCCCAACTGAGGTGTAAACTAGCCAGTCTTGATTTTTATGTGTGCCCAGCTGATTTCCGAAGTTGCAAACAGGCCCAAACCTGTGGAGGACCCATTGACTTTTATTGTAGATCTTGGGGATGTGAACAAACGGGAGTGCATGGTGGAACCCAAACTCTCCAGACAGTATGATACAGGTAGGACCAAATGACACCTGGATTGATCCCAAGAAATGTGCCGCTAGCCAAGCGGTGTCAAAAACTCGCTGTGGAAAGAATAGTCTATGTTACCCCCTCAAATAACTTTCACTTCCAAAGGAAGGGGATACCTCAGAACAACATGGCCTATGGGAAATACTAGGGGAATGCGATTTTATATTTATGGCCCTGGTTATGACTTTGCTCTCTGGTTCACCATACAGCTTAAAAAGGAAGAAAAGCCCACAGCAATAGGGCCCAATCCCCTCAAGCCAGGAATTAAACCTCCTAAACCTCCCATGCCTAGATCTACCAGAACCCATCTACCATCTCATACTTTCTGGTTTCGGTCTTTGCCTACATTGCCAGTCCAGAATACAGCTGACTCCTCCCCCTGGGAACTAATTAAAGGAACCATTATGGTACTGAACTCCACACAATCAGAACTCCTTGCATTTCAGCCCAGGTATTAGATAGCTCTGTAAATTATTGTGTAATGGTGAAGATACTCCCCAGGGTGCTCTATGATGATGCAGAATAATTTGAAGGTCTACTAGGGGGACTAACAACCTGATTTCACCGGGAGCCAGTGTCTCTTACTCTACCCATCCTACTGGGGATAGGAGTTACTGCAGGAGTGGGTACGGGAACAGCTGCTATGATCCGTGGGTCACAACAAATGGCCCGATTAGAAACAGCAATAGATCAAGACTTGAAAACGTTAGATACCTCCATCACAGTTTTGCAGGAATCCTTAACCTCTCTCTCTGAGGTTGTTTTACAGAAAAGGCAAGGATTAGACCTCCTCTTCATGAGGGAGGAGGGCATCTGTGCTTCACTGAGAGAAGAATGCTGTTTTTATGCTGACCATAGTGGAGTTTTAAAGAATCCATGAGTAAATTGAGAAAATGCCTTGAAGAGCACCAGAGAGAAAGGGAGATTCAACAAGGGTGTTTTGAGTCATGGTTTACCCAGTCCTCTTGGTTAACTAAACTTTTATCAGACTTAGCTGGACCCCTGATCATCCTTATGGTGTTACTAAATGTGGGACCTTGTTTGCTAAACTGCATAGTTTCCTTTCTCCAGGTTCAGATTGGGCAGGAAAAAACTCATGGTAATCAGATAAAAATACTATCCACTGGCAGAAATAGAATCTGAGAACCCGCAATAATTATGATTCATTACTTTTAAGATTAAAAGTAGTCACAAAAAGGAGTGGAAAATGAAAGAATAAAAGAAATTTAAATTGAAACGTAAAGAACCAGGTTTTGTAAAGTTTCCAAGCTGCACTCAGAACCTGAAATTCCTGTGGCAGTTAAGACAATTCCCAGAACTGCCCATTAGATGTGTGTTGAAATCTTCCCTGACCACCTAGTAGCTAAACAACCCCTTCCCGGAAACCCTGCAGCTCAGCACGAATACATCTCAGGGCTTCAACCAACCAGTTTAAATGTATACCCCTTCTCAGGGCTAAAAAATCACCCCCTGCCCGACCTGTTCCCGCCAATGGATGTGCTAATCTTGTTTTAGAGTTGCTATTTGATTTTCCTGAGGCGTATGATGATTTCCTAAAGGAGGCTATGATGTATGTAAAGTCCCTGCCCTCTCTAAAGAATGTATATAAACTCTGCTCAAGTTGTTCTCGGGGATCTTTTTTCTTTCCTCCTCTGGAGTGAGCTCTGAGCCCCAGATGCTGGACCCCCAATAAACCATTTCTTTTGGCATGAGACAGTTTCTTGTTGGTCTTTTCCTCCAACGTTCGATGACCTTTTCAGTTCCTGACTACCTTCAAGTGAGAATAGCAATCCTTTGAGTCAAATGAGTTCTTCAAAGACCTGAAGAGGCTAGCCCATAGGTGCTTGGGTTTTCTCATGACTCCAAATCACAGTAAGAATATATACCTGACAGTCAGTAGGCCTCAAATTGGAGAAGAAGAGCAGTATTAGCAGCAGGGCTATTTGATCATTCCTGCTTCAAAGGATGGGGTCCAGGCCACCCAACGCCCTTATGGACTTCAAATCTTACCTAGATTTCTGTTTTCATACTTATATTTCACCGCATATTCATGTAAATATCACAGGTTTCCAATACCATTATTTATTCTGCAAAATGATTCCTAATCGAAATCGAACCTGTTATTAACCTTAACCATACACTCTTCCCTCAATCTAACTTTACAAAAGAACAGGGAAATTGTTGATCTTACAATACAGGAATGTAGGCGATCTTCCACCTGCTGAGAACCTCAAAGTTCCATGCAGAAATCATCCCTGAACAAGATGTAGGCACCTATGAAGCATGTGAGAGAGCAAAAGTCAACTTCCATGTCAAACAACCTGGTCAGGATGAAGGAATGTGACTGAATCAGCCTCTCTCTTCTTAATGTAGATTAAATGGACCAAACCAGGCCCAGGCCTGTGTGGAGAGCTGTTCCTGGGTGCCTGTGGTTGATATACCATTCTAACTTGTGTAAGTGTCACAGGAAGTAGGGGCAGACTCCATCTCATGGGACCCTTGGAAGCAACTGTTAGTACAAAGTGGTTGCCAAGGCAGTGACCTCATTCATTTCCTGAAGGAAGTCACCTACCACACTTCCTTGGTGATTGACTGCCAGGCACCCAGAGAAGTCCCAGTCCCAGTCCCAGTGGTCTCAATTGTTTGGATTTATCAAGGACAGAGTCAGTCTTTCTTGGTACCTACTTAAGTGATGATGGCCAAATGCCAGGAGAGGTCTGAATAGAAGCCTTTTCTGAGAAAGCAGGTAGTGGCTCAACCATGGCTCCTGACAACTTCAAAGAGTTGGCAAAGAAGACCAGATCTGAGACAGAACAGGCCACTTCGGGGAACATAGTATGGCCCACCAGTCAGAGGACACTGAGGATAGTCACAGACATACTTGGGGGAAGGAGGTGCTGTTGTGGGTGTCCCTATGAGTTTGTTGTTTAGTCTCATGTTCTGAGAATAAGTCGGTTTGTTTGTTTGGAGTGGAATGTTTCTAGAAATTTGTTTGACAACATGAGTGTTTCTATGTCTGTGTATCCCACTGTATACATGGTTATAGACATTTGAAAAGAGAATGCATCAATGGTTGTGTCCTGTCTGGTAGAAAGCTTCCCAGCATTCATCCTGCCCAATTTAAGAATGGAGAGTGGCTTGCCTTATGGATGGGCAACACCTACTACCTTCCTAAGTTTCTCTCTTCTTCTTGAATACGGGGCACTCTCCAGAATAGCCTCATGGTTTTGTTTCCAAGATATACACCACCTCCAAGCTCTCTGACATGGGCATGTACTTAATAGCTGAAGGGAATGGGAGCATCTCAAAAACTCAGAATTCTGTGTGACCAGTAAAGTCTCAGTGGAGAAACACTGCTTTGGGCTTTTTGCTTACCTATTGTTCTGTTGTCCTGAATGTCAGGAAGGTCTTTGCCTCAGGCCACCCCTTTGTGAAGCCTGAAGAAAACAGTTTACAAACGGAAATGAATGGGCATCACCTGTGGCTCTTTGCTTAATTGCTTTGGAAAGGGATGTGGCTGAATCAGCCTCTTGGCCCTTTGTGAGGCAGTGGATTAGATTGTCAGCATCTGATGCATCTAAAGAAAGTTTCCAAGTGTGCATTCATAACCAAAATGGCCAAAAGAGCAGTCTTTGTGGATGAAGTGTCTCGCCATCTTTTGTAACCTTCCTGACCTCCATCAAGTGAAAATAGGAATTCTTTGGGTCAAATGAGTTCTTCAAAGCCCTCTAGAGGCTAGCCGATAGTTGCTTGAGTTTTCTCATGACACAAATTCTCATGAAGAATCTATACCAGACAGTCAGTAGGCCTCAAATTGGAGAAGCGGAGCAGTTATAGAGCAGGACTAATTGATCACTCTTTGTTCACAGGAAGGGTGTCCAGGCCAAGCTGACTTTAGGCAAATGAGGCACAAGTGTGCTTATTTTGGACAGTGTCTTGGGCTGCGCCCCTCATGGAAACCTCCAGCCAGAGGTTATGATGAGTGTATATGTGGAAGAAGATGAGGGCCATGTGGGAGTGTTTTGGTTTTAATTGTGGTCAGCTGTGTGGTGGTTGGTAAAGATGCCTGGGTCCACCTGAGCTTGAACTATGGTGTGATTTCCCATAGAGACTGAGTAATGGAACTGACCTCAGAGAAGTATTGCCATGAATTGTGTTGGGATTTTAGGTGGCCATGCATGAGATTCACCCTTGAAAACTGAGATATAGAAAAGGGTGGCTTTCCAAAGAGTACTGTCAAACTCAGCCTGGATATCACATGACTTTATTCTGAAAGATTGGCCGCCATAGTTGAGAGTCAAAACATACATGGACCTTACATTGGAGACCTCAATGGGCCTGGCTTCATGTGTCCTTTGGGTCACTCTTTGGGAAGCCTTGCCTCTGAGAGTTCACCAGAGCTTTCCTTGAAATGTGCTTCTTCAAAATTTAATGGTTCCTGAATGAATTTAAACCCACAGTTTCCCCAAATTCATCCTTGAAAAATGGCTAGATAAATACCATGAAATTTTTGAAATTCCCATGACCAGGTGGCCCTGGAGAATCTTTGGATGTCCTGTTGCTAATCATGAGGGTACCAGACAGTGCCTTGATTGACTGGGTTTCATGAAAACGGTGTATAACACAGATACCAGTATGTTGGAGGCTGCTGAGTAGTGGGCCCAGAGCTGTGATGTGCAGGTGTGTGATAAAGCATCTCTTGTCAAGCCATGTGGATCTGTCATTGACTTCCAAATGGCTTGTGGCTGACATGGTGCAGACAGAAATCACGTATATGTCTGAATCCTCTCCATAAAAGGCATCTTGTTATATGGAGATGTTTCAGGGCAATGTTCAGAATCAGGTTGCTATGGTTAAGGGGACGAGCTATGTGGAATAGAAGCCTGGTTGGTGCATTCTCCTGCAGACCCTGACCCACCACACGTGACAGGACTCCCTCCAGCACTGTGTCCCAGTTGAACTCCTTGTATTTCGTGAAGCAAATACCAAACTCCCAGTGCAGCAGCAAGAAACACCATGAAAAGTGGAGGATGACCAAATGGCTTCACAGTCCACATGCGGAGACACTTAGCTTTCAGTGGCCACAGTTTACCTACAAAGAGAGAAGTCAGCACTGCTGCCTCATGTTATTTGGAAAATAAGAAACAATGTCCTCCAGGTCACATAGATGCAGACTCAGCTTTAATGGTCTCCTTAGAATGGAAGCTAAAGCTCCTGACAACAACATGTATGTCAAGTGCCCATCCTCAGAGGCAGTTTCTCAAGTAGTCTTTAGGCAGGCAGAGCTCCATGTTGGTGGAGTGTTTACCTTTTAGACCAGGACGCAAGAAATGACCAATGACTCCAATTAAAATCAAATTAAAGCAAACTTATTATTTCCACCACCCGGGCTGTGTCTCCCTCCCAAAACCGCGGAAACAAGAGAGCAACCCCACCTTTCCTACAGAATGGCTTTATAGCGCAGAATGTTACAGAAAAGGGTGGTTACAGATAACAGAACTCTGACAAGCATCACACTAATGATAGTTTACATTTTTTTTTTGCTGGCCCCAACATCAGAATTTATGAGAACCATTAGAGCCTCAGAGAGTGTCGTCTGGCCAGGGAAGGCCAATATTTATGAGGTGTAAATAAAGTTTCAGAGAGGGCTGTTATCTGGTCAGAGAGCCATGCATGGGTGAGTTCAAGGCATGGGCAGGCATTCAAAGCAGGTTCAGAATTTGCTGTAATTTATAGTTAAGCCAAAATTATCTTTTCATGGCTTTGTGTCAAGATGGCTCCAATTTAAATAAAATATCAGGTTGGGTCTATCATTCCCCCATTTTCTAATGTGTCCCTTTCAAATCTTTGATAGAATAGGGGACGAGCACTGAGGGAAATTTAATTCCTCAGGTAACAGTCTCCCCATTTTTTGAACTCACCCAAAACCGGTCTCCCTGATTTTACTGACTTAATTAATTACTTATATTGATAGTCTATTTATTTTTGGCTCCATTGTAGTAAGAAGCGAGGCGTCACTCATTTTGACTTATTCTGAGCTGAGAGAGGGTGACGTGAGGGGGTACGGTCTGAGAGACATGAGTTGCCTTTTCGAAGTCAGTTCGGTTTGAAGTCTGGTTGGGGAAGTACAGGTTGTAAAGTCATCTGGGGATAGGTTCTTCTATGAGAGAAACAAAATACATGAGTACTGAATAAATGTTGCAGCAGCTGGAACATGTCACTGTAAAGAAGTTCCCTCACCAGTCTTAAATATCCCCAGTTATCAGGACTGTCAACTTAATATTTAACATTTAGGGTTACAGTTGTCCCTCCCCATAAAATACAGTGTTATAATTTAATACCATCTGATCCTGCAAAATTCTTTTACTAGTATGACCTCTGTGTCTAATAGAGAAACCCTTAATTCTGTTACTCAAGGCTGAATAATTGTACTAGCAAACTCCAATATTACCTGTGTAGGTTAGGAATATCTGTAGGCCTTAAACTAAAAACTTCTGCCTCTGGCAGCTCCTCTTGATAGTCTCTTTTTATAGTTATCAGGCATTCCTCTCTGAGAACCCTTCTTTGTAGCCTCCAGTCTTATTTATTTTGAGAGGCTAACATAAAGTGTATACCTTAAAATATTATTATTACTGTTATTATTTAAAATGCCCAGGAATGGCTGTATTTTGCGTTTAACTGTCTTTCCTAAATGTTTAAGATGAAGCAGTCAAACTGACTTTTGTTTCTATCTATTATGAACAGTCAGCTGAGCTTTTACGGGAGTCATTCCTGGGGAAACTTGAGAGCAGCTTCTCAGTTCTGCTAGTGCCATTTTCGCTAGGTGTGTCCAGGTCTTGCTTGACCCTGTGGCTTCCCTCGGAAGCATCAGGGATGTCTCCCTTCTCTGATGACTGTATTCTTCATAGAAAATGCACTGATTGGCTTTCTGTTCTCCAGTGGCTCAGAGTTGCAAAGCTCTTTAGGGAAGTCCCCTGTTCCCTGGATACAGACTGACGCAGAAGGCAAGAATCAAATATTGGTTTTCTTGGCCCTTTTCATTTAACTTTAATTTTAAATCCTAATTTTAAACATCCAGCAAATAAATTTTAGCAGCCTTATATTAAGAGTACTGGGCTTTAATGTCTGTAATTTAAAATTATTTATCTTTTTATTAATTGGGATCTGTATTTTTCTGTCTGTCTTTTGGTGATGACTTGTTATCTTTAATTAACCCATGTTGTGTTCTTAAAGCAACACTTCTGTAAAACACTAACAGGGAATCTTTAGATCACTTATAAGGAAATTACAAAATAAATTTAACAAGAGTAAATATACTTAGTTCGTGTAATAGCTACCCTGAATTTTTAGGCTGAGTTATTTATTATATTTCTTGTTTGAGATCCTAATAATCTTGATATGAAAAAAAAAGAACTTTTGAATGTAACTTTAAATGAAATAACATCTGACCCACTGCTTTCGTAGTCATTCTCACATGTAGTAAGTTGGGACACAGAGCCTTATCTCAAGTAAGCCAGGGCTCTTTATAAATCTTAAGTGTTTTAGTTCTAAAGATGATCTTTGTTTTTAAATATCAGTTTAAAAAGTTAACATTAATTGTTTGAGGTCACATGAACATTAGTTAACACCATATAATATAACATTTAAAACATGAATAAAATAAACGCTGAAAGTTTTATCCTTTTCATAGCTAAGGCTCTCATTAACATAAAAATACATTCAAATTGTTCCCCAATGTAAAAAGTAACATAAAAGTTTACATATCTTATTGATAAAAGGTAAATAAATGCCCAATATATTTTTTTTTACCATACAACTTCAGAACACCAGCTTCACATAATGCTCTTTTAAAGTTTCTACCTTAGAGACTTGTATTCCTGGAAGATATGAGCGCATTAATAGCATCACAATTGCATTGATGTTTCTACATTAACGAAGTTTAGCTTTTAAAGAAATGGCAGTACAGTGCTCTAAAATAACAGATCGTATTTAATAAGTTGTTTAATATTTATGGTTGCTTGCTCTAGAAAAATAAAACTTAATAAACACAATGTTATTGGTAAACGTATGTTTTAAGAAATTTTTGTGTCTTTTACACATGACTGATTTTTACAATCTTATACAGACTTTAGAACAAACTTATACAGACCTTAGTAAATCAATAACATATCTAACAAGAATACTCATGAATGAGTAATCAAATATCAAATTTAATTTATTTATTTATCAAAATATTAGACAAAAGTATTGAACAGTGTAGACCATTTTTTTTGTTGAAGGAAAAGTCCTAGAACCAAGGCATATTAGACCTTTTGTCGACATTAATATTTTATTAGATTTTTGAACACCTAGAAAAACATGTAAGCTTAAATTTAAAGACATTTATTTTTATCTGTTTATCCAATTTAAAGTGAACCATTTAAATCACGTAAATTAAAGATCTTTGGATCCGCTTTTTAAAATTTGTTTTTGTGAGTGCTCCTTTTTTTATGAGCGCTCCTTATGTATGTTAATTTGTATATAATATACATGATATACGGACATATGTATATATACACATACAACACATAACAAGAGTGTGCACACATAATTATAGTAAAGGCCTTGTAGCTTTTCACAGGTGAAATCTCCATTGCAATGTTTCAAAAACTCCACTGTTGGTCAAAGATAGAACTGATCAGAAAAACATTAACCTAGGTCTGTAGGATCAAAATCATGAGTTAAAAACAATACAGAATCTAAGGAAAAAAATAAGAGTCCTAGAAAAAGTGACTGGGCAGTTATTAGTAAATACCATACAATGTAATTTTTTCTCCCCCCCCCCTTAGGCCTCAGATCAGTCTCCTACTGGGCTAGTAGGCTTCTTTCATTTGCATTTCAACATAAGGCCTGGCTGAGGTCTGGAAGGAGCAGGGAAAAACTGCTATTCTGAGCAGACACCTCAGGCCTAAGGCATTTTAACCATAATTTTCAGGTTTGGATGTTGAAAATTATGGTACAATTTTAAGTTACAATTCACAAAATTTTATATCTTTACATCTTGTTCTGTCAACAGATACCATACTATGATTTACTATCCTTTTCCAAATCAATGCACTGGTACACACTGTGATATTTTCCCAGTCTACCCAATTCAAAACTGGTGAAAAATAAGACTGAATGTTTGGGAAGTTACTTGCCAACTTGGAAATAGAGTTCTTTAGTTTTCAATGCTAAGTATTTAAGTTCTCTTGCATAAATTATCTAAAATCATAAACTAAACAATTATATGAACCAGACTTTTAACTGCAAGATTGTACAATGCTTCAAAAACCCATTCAGATACCAGATTGTTACAATAAAACGTCATCATTTAGACACACATTGAGCTAAGATCATTCCCAAGAAACAATTTATAATATGAACACATTATTGCACATGTCTTTAAGGGCCAGAAACAAAGACACAAGACAGACAGAAAGGAGGTCCAGACTATGGCTGACAGACAGAAGCCTTTAAAACATAACAGATAAGAGAAAAATCTCCTACACCTGTAGCACGATAGATGTCCCCACAAGGGGAACAGATGTTTTCAAAGAGGAGCAACCTGAAATGTGAAATCAAGGGTCTCCATGGTGACTTTACTGCATTTAGTGTCCCCTTTTTCTTATTCTCTTTTTTAATAAGACAGAGGTGGCATAATTCTTACAGTGCAGGGATGGAAGGAGGGAATTCTCTGAAGCAACAGGGCTTTGGCAGCTGCTGGGAGTCCTTCAGTCCCTCCTTTTACTTACAGGATTAGCTCCTCTGGTTCAGTTCCACCCCGAGCACGCTCCGTCTCCTAATATTTCAGTAGTCAGCTCTCAAAAAGTCCCAGGGTCCGGGGGAGGGTATCAAAATTTGTAACTTAAATTTTGGTTCCTGATGTTGAAGCCAATTAATACCAATTTAATATTGAGGACAGCGTTTGAGAAAAAGAAAAAGGGAGGTTTACTGCTTTGCTAACAAAAGAGAAACACAGGGGATTCTGCCGAAAGGTTGTGACTCTCTTGATCTGGAGGGACAAGAGGTTTTAAAGGATTTTCACTTTTTCACCTAAGAGATACTCAGTTCTTAGGTCACCAGCAGGCATTGCCCTCTGCAGTGGGTGTGCTCCAGGCAACCAGCTAGGGGCTTCTCTCATCCTGCTTGACAAAGGGGGGGAAAGTTCATCACAGTTCCTTAAAACACAGTCCAAAGGGGTGTCAGGCTTACTTGCTTTATTACCCATTTTCACGTCCAATATCATTATGTTTTTACCAAAGAAATCACACAACAAAACGCACAAAAACTAACAAACCAAAAACATACAGAACACAGAAAAAAACACAAAGAAACAGAAAACCGGTGAAGAAACAGAAAAACAGAGGAGCAATACAACGTCTTGCTAAAGCTCCGGGGAAGGAGCTCCTGCGTGCCCGTTGGCACCTCTCTACCCTTTCAGAGGAATTCCCTACAGAACAGAACAGAGGACAGAATGATTCTTGTTAGTGTCCCGGACAGGAGTATATGTGAGCCTCCCCATGCCACCTCTCTGTCATCAGAAGAGATGTCCCTTTACCGGATATCAGATGTTATAAAGATACCACTTACCTATGGAGGCCTCCTCCACCAGGTGCTTGCTAATAGTTATAGTGCGATGGTTCACTGCAGTGCTCCCCGGACTGAAGGCTCACTCCAAGGCCTTTGAACTTGGCTCTCCAGCCCGGAGCCTTGGAGGAAAGGCCAGCTTCAGAATTTCCAGGAGTCTGGTCTTGTGATCTGGTCGGGTCATCTCACTGGGGAACTCTAAAATATTAGACCAGGATGCAAGAAAAGACCACTGACTCCAATTAAAATCAAATTAAAGCAAGCTTATTATTTCATCCGGGTGGGCTGCCTCTCCCTCTCAAACAGCGGAAACAAGACAGCATCCCCACATTTCCTACAGCCCAGCTTTATACCCCAGAAAGTTACACAAAAGGGGAGTTACAGAAAACAGAACTTTGACAAGCATCACACTAATTATAGGTTACATTTTTTATTTGCTGGCCCCAGCATCAAAAATTATGAGGAGCATTAGAGCCTAGAGAGGGTCTTTGGCCAGGGAAGGCCAATATTTATGAGGTGTCACTAAAGTTTCAGAGAGGGCTGCAATCTGGTCAGAAAGCCAAATATGGGTGAGTTCAAGGCATGGGCAGGAATTCCAAGTAGGTTTGGAATTTGCACTAATTTATAGTAAAGAAAAAATTATCTTCTCATGGATGTGTGGCAAGATGACTCCCAATTTTATTGAAAGATCAGGTTGGGAGATCAACCCTGTCCTTTACTTTTGGAAACTCCTCTACCACATCCATGTTTGTGAACTCCTGAGCATTTTCTATCCAAGATATGTATTCACAGATATTTTAACTCTACTCCTCTAATTGTGTCTTACTTGGGGCGAAGGTAATGTCAAGGCATTGTTCTGGATGAGAGTGGGAAGATTATTGTATACCATATATATGCATACTCATTGGATTCATTTTTCAATTTTCCATTCAAAATACTATATCCCTCACAATAACCCATACTCTATGAGACTCAAACAACTAATACTAATATGATGGAGAAAAATAACCGAAACAAAATTGAAATACAAGCAGTTCAGAGGAGACATGGTGTATATTGGACTTGCCTTTTGCAAGATAAATGGTAGGTGTTATTAATCTAGTCAATTTTTAATTGAAATAGTTCTCCATGTGTTTTTAAAGTTAAAAAATATGTGTATTCCTGTCTCCCTTTCTCTGTAGCCTATTCAGCACATGTATTTTTATATGCACATATAGAATCCTACGTGATATCACAAGTAAATTTTTGTGAGGTGCCTGACTTGGCAGTTACAAATTGTGAGAAGAGATTACTCCTCCTAAAAGCTGTTGGAACTGAAATTTCTAGCTATAGGTGAGCTTCCTAGTAGAACAACATTATACATAAATCCATGTTCAGTGAAATGAATGTTTTTGGATCTGTGGATGATATATATTTCATGGTGAATTTTGTTTGGCATATGAATTGGTATGTTTATTGTCTGTGGTTGTTTGTGTGTGTGTGTGTGTGTGTGTGTGTGTTTGTGTGTGTGTGTGTGTATATATATATATATATATATATATACACCCACACACACTCTCCAGAATTTTCATAATATGAAATGTATGTGTCTTATATACACTCCCTAAATTCATTCATGTTCATGTATGTGGATTAATAATCAACTTTTCACAACATTATTCTCAGAAATATTCATTCACCTGAAATATATATTTGTTTCCTAGTACTGAAAACTAACTTCAGTGAAAGGTACATACAAATTCTAATATTTCTACAGTTACTGACCCAGTTTAACATCAATGCAAGTAGATTCCTATGGGACATGATGCATCTTTTGATGTTCATTTTTATTCAACAGTGGTACCTTACTATTTTTCAGTTTTTGCACATCATAGGATACATATTTCATCCACTAGTTAGCAAAATTATAGGCATTTGTTTCACTTTTAATCACTTTCTTCTCCAGAACACATGTATTTCTCTATGTTTCTTGACTGGTCTTTTAATGAGACTTCTTTCCAAATACATTATAATCGATTTCCATAATCATTTTGAAACAAATCTCACACACCCTTCATGATAAACCATAACCCTAAGATGACCATTAGATATATAACTGGTTGGAATGAATGATTGTATATCAATATAACATTTCTGATATATTTTCAGATATCTATTCAATCCATTATTTAAAGTGGATCCAGTTATATTGTTTATTCACAGAATGGTGTATTCTTGCATTATCTCTATATTCATAGACACAGGGTACGCCTATTTGTACCCCCATACTAATTTATACGTCTTCAAAATATTGCTCCCTGAAATGGTGGAAGAAATACTCATGTCACCAGATCTGCATATACATTTTATCACAGAAATATTCTGGACACAAAAAGCAAAGGTCACATGTACAATTGTATCAAAGCCTAAATGGGAAGTGAACATGGATTACTAAAATCATCCATGTCCATGTTGCCTAATGTTCTCAAATGTCAATTCTATTTGTGACTACATATTTGTTTCCTCTTAAGATTATAAATTCAAGCTCCAGCCTGTTGAAAATGTGTAATCCTATCACTCACTTTATACTTTACTTGATTTAGTAATGTCTTTATTGATATGTGCTTTCATACATGTTTTCCCCAGTTCATCATTGCGACTGACTCTTCACATGTGCTGACATTCACCTTCACTCTCTACCCGAAACCCTATTGTTAAGAACTTTTGGTTCAAATCCTATACTCACTCTTCTTCTTAGCCTACCGAATACCTTCCAAATCCTATCGACTATTGCTTTTTGACTGGATGTTCTGTTCAACATTCAATCATCCAAGTTACAAGGTCCTATGCCATTGTATATTGATTTATCTGAGACAACTGTGCAGGACATAATTCAAAGCTAAGTATCCCACTCAAGGGCCCAATGCCCTTCTGGGCTTCAAATCTTACCAAATTTCTGCTTTCATACTTATATTTCACCTATATACTCTTGTAAATATCGCAGGTTGCCAATACCATTATTCATCCCGCAGAATGATTCCTAACCAAAATCGATGCTATTATTGAACCTAACCATACACTCTTCCCTTAATATAACTTACAGAAGAGCAGGGACAGAGTTCATCTTACAATATAGTAATGTAGCTGATCTTTCACCGGCTGAGAAACTCAACGATCCATAAAGAAATGATCCTTAGAGAAGATGTAGGCAGCTATGTAGGACCTGAGAGAGCAATAGTCATCTTCCACAGCAAACAACCAGGTCAGGATGAATTAATGTGTCTGAATCAGTCTCTCTCTTCTTATTGTAGAGAAGATGGACCAAACAAGGCCTGTTGTCGCGACCCCTTGCCCGCAAGGAAGACGCAACTCAGGAATCTTCTTTCAGCAGTTTATTCAGGCCCTTGATATTTCGTCTAATTCCCCGTCGGATGCCCCACCCAGCCTTAATAAAGCATCCCAAGCCCCAATGCGAAGCTGCCACGTGGAACTTTCTCACAGGGTGCTGAGAAACCATGCACCAACTCTCCCAAACAAGGAGTTGTTTATTACAGACCACAGTGGAGCCAGCGCCATCTTGCAATGGCGACCATAATCTGCAGAAACGGCTCACCACAGTTCCCCCCTTCTGTTTTCTGAAAACAATACAGGCGAGAGTAGAGGTCCTATCCCACTGTGCAGAAGTGGCTGCATAGTATGGCTCAGTCCTAAGGAGGGCTCTTCCCCAGATCTGAAGCCATATCAGCCGACGCCTTTTTTCGTGGGGCGGGGCGTGGACATCAAACCCGCATGCAATAGGACATGCTCTCCTTGAGGTCCACTTCAAGGATCACTCAAGTGCAGTGCCTTGCCTCGCATCCTGTATCGTGACGAAGGTGGACGAAGGGGGACAGCTAAGGCTGAACTGTGGCTGTACACAACGACAAACGAGTTGACAGCACCCCGAAAGAAAGGCACGGACTTTAAGGCGATAGAGAAGCATTAGTGTGGAAACCCACCTGCGTGCAATGGCAGCAAGACCGGCAGAGTGCAAGGGCTTTCCAACACTAAGAGAATAACGAGGAAAGACATGCCGATCCCAGTGCAATGTTATAATAACTTGGGGTGCAATGGCCATGTCAAAGATTTACTGTTTAAGATGCGCAAGCCAAACTTGAGGTGAATTGCCATTTTCTAAAGCTGCAAGAGATTGGATGATCATAGCCTTATCGTGAGCATTGTGGGCCTTGGGGCGACAGAGAAACCACAAACAGAGAAACATACCAAAGCAACACATTGCACCAAAAATGCCTACCCCCACCCACTCTTTAAAAAAGGAAAAGGCAGAAGATATCCAATCGGTGAATTGACCCAAAGTCACGGGATCAACACGGGTGCTATTCAAGACAGCTATCTGGGTTAGTTGAGACTGGATCATGTCTTCCGCTTCCATGGACCAATTTCCAGCCAAATATTCGCCAATGGTGCGGGAAGCATTCCTGGAATCATTAAATCTGACAGAGGTTATGCATAAATGTGCACGTTGGTCAACACAACCCAAAAGCACTAAGTCAGCCAATTCTTCTACCTGAGCTTAGAGTAAATCTATTCTTTGGTTGGCAGCTAAAATCCCTGACAAAATATGTTGATTAAATGTATTTTGGGATTCAAGTATGGTGGAAGTTTGTTGGACAACTTGATTAATAGTGGCAGCAGTTTGTACTTGATTGGCCATAGCCACTCCGGCCGTAACCGCTGCAGCAGCAGATACCGCCACGGCTGTCACTATAGCCGCTGTGATTCCAAAATCTCTGCGGACTCTAAGTAGCTCAACAATAGGGAATTTATCAGGATCCGCAGTGACCGGAATTGGGACAAAAGTTGGAATCTTCATAAACACTGCTACAGTCCAGGAACCATTCCAACACTCAGATAAGAGACAGGTAGTATGAGAACAATCCAGCATCCCCGATGAGGTGGCCTTAGCCAAAAGGAATAAGAAGGGGGATTGGACACAGACCATTGCAGGAGGCAATGTGGCATTATACAACAGAGAGTTGAATGAAACAGATGTAAGTCTATTACATTGTTCACCTTCCCTAACAGTACCAGAAATATTAGCCAGCCAACTTTTGGCTCCTACCAACTGAGCCAGTGCAGAAATATCGGCTGAAGCCCCCTTTTCATTGGAAATCAGCCATTAAAACCAGGACCAACCTACTCCTGTAGAGGAGCTGGCACTATTGTTAAAGTTATAAACATACCTATCAAGAGAGGGGGAAAGGGAGAAACCTTTAGCAACTTGATGTTTTTCCCAAGAATGATCCTGACAAGGTGTAAATATTGGGGGGAACCAAGATTAGGGGAACAGTAAGGAGAGGCCTTGAAATGAGTGGCATTATAAATACTACTAGAAAAAGGAGGCACTGGGATTAGTACCTCGGAGATAATAGCCAAGGTAGTTATGTTAAGAGCAGAGCTGTTGTTTGCAGGGGTCTCTGAGCCTGATTGATTCCCCGAAGCTACCTTGCTCAATACAGCACTGATAATGCTTCCTGAGACCTGATTGGACCACAATGGGTCCTCCCAGTTAGTCAAATTTTTGGTCTTAAGGCTAATGCAATTAGCGTTTCTAAGGCTGAAACAAAAAACTCCTGTGAGATTAACTTGAGATTGATTAAAAATTCTCTCCATGTCCCCTCTAGGAGAGGTACAGGGAGCAGACATCTCACATGAGGTAGAAAAAAGAGTGGGGAGGACACTAGAATTACCATAAACCGGCATCGACATTGGCCATGCCCGTGCCACTGCCCACCACCGCATTGGTGTCGCCTGTGCCATCGGCACCAGCACCAGAGCCAGAGCACTTAGTAGAATGAAGATCCTCATCACAGGATTGTTGTGGTATCTCTTGTTGCTGGTCAGTTGATGTCGAGACTCTTCTTGTCAAGCGTTCAGGGACCCACAATGGTTCCGTACGATCCTGGGGAAAAACACATACAGATCCTCGTGCCCATGTCAGCACGGGATCAGGGCCGTTCCATTGGCCCGTAAGAACATCCTTCCACTTAACATAGCCAATCACAGAGGGCTGAGGGGACACATGTCTATCGGCCGCAGAGCGACCATGAATATCCAAATTCAAAAAATTAATGGTAAAGAGAGCTAAGGACAGGCGTTCTTTAGGAGTGTGTTCAGCTCCTATTCCCCCTTTTTGTTTTTGTAAAGTTTCCTTTATGGTGCGATGAGCTCACTCAACAATGCCTTGTCCTTGAGGATTGTAAGGCAAACCATGAGTAAGTTGCACTCCCATAGTAGAACAAAAAACTGTAAATTGTCTGCCAGTATAAGCAGGTCCATTATCAGTCTTAAGGGATGCAGGTGCACCCCATGCTGCCCATGCCTCTAAACAGTGAGTAATGACATTACGTGCCTTTTCTCCTGATAAAGCAGAAGCATGGATAATTCCAGAGCACGTATCAACGGAAAAATGCACATACTTAAGGTTACCAAAGTCAGGTATATGTGTCACATCCATTTGCCAAACAATCAATGGCTTTAATCCCTGTGGGTTTACTCCATAATTAGGGGGATGAAGAAATGTGACACAATGGGGACATTGCAATACTATCTGCCGAGCATCCGCTCTTGAAATGGAAAAACGCCTGCGCAGCATTAATGCATTAACATGGAAGTTTTGGTGAAACAACTTAGCCCTCTCTAAGGAGGAAGCCAAGCATATCAATTGGCCTCTAGTGGCTAAGTCCGCACAGGCATTACCTTGGGATAACAGACCAGGAAGAGAGGTGTGAGCCCTGATGTGCATTGGATAAAAAGAAGCAGTGCGGTTAGAGATAAGCTGTTGAAGCTGAGTAAAGTAAACAGACACATTGTGGGCATCACTAATAGTTCCCACGGTCTCCAGGACTTTTAGTGCTTGTACCACATAGCTGGAGTCCGAAATAAGATTAAAAGGAAAAGAACACTGTTTAAAAACTTCAATAACAATTTGTAGTTCTACCCATTGTGGATTTCCAGGAGCAAATTGATGCTGGATAGGGGGAGAGTCATTAATTACATAAGCTCCCATTCCAGACTTGGAACCATAAGTAAAAATGTTAACAGCCCCCGGAATTGGACTGGATGAAGTTACCTTAGGGAAAATGATGGGATGTTCTTTAACAAAATGGAGTAATGGATGAGAAGGGTAGTGATTATCAATACCCCCTTGAAACGAGCAACACAGAATAGCCCAGTTGTCTAGAGAGGCACATAAAACATTAAGTTGAGCTTTAGTGTAGGGTATGATAAGATAAGAAGGTGATTGGCCGAAAAATTGAATGCTTTGTTGAATCCCTTTAAGTGTCAATGCTGCAACAGCATCAGGATAATATTCTAAGGATTTTCCTGGGGATACATGTGGGTGGATCCATAGTAAAGGCCCATCTTGCCACAGTACTCCAGTAGGCTGCCGCATAGTGGCAAGCACACATAACTGGAAAGGTTTATCACTCTGGAGCCTGCATAGAGTGGCATGCTGTATAGCTTGTTCTACTTTTATAAGGGCCGCTCTAGCCTCAGTAGTGAGGCTACGAGGGGAAGCAAGATCTGGATCACCCTTAAGAGTAGCATACAAAGGCTGGAGCACAATATTAGGAATATGTAAATATCCTCTTATCCAATTAATATCTCCCAGCAATTTTTGAAAATCATTTAGAGTTTGGAGATCTTGAGTCCTGATGGTAATTTTTTGTGGTTTTAATTTGTCATACCCAATTGTCGCTCCCCAAAACCTGATAGAATCCCCCGTTTGAACCTTTTCAGGTGCGATGTGCAGTCCATGTTGAGCCAACAGCATCGCGAGTTCTTTATAAGCCTCATAAACTGTCTGTTCTAATTTTGCGGCCAATAACACATCATCCATATAGTGAATGATCTTGGTGGAGGAATACTTACGTCTGAGAGGTGCGAGTGCCTTCCCCACATACATCTGGCACATCGTGGGACTGTTAGCCATCCCCTGTGGCAACACCACCCACTCAAACCTTTCATCTGGTTCTTCGTGATTACACGAGGGAAGGGTGAAAGCAAAACGTTGTGAATCTTTAGGATGCAAAGGAATGTAAAAGAAACAGTCTTTAATGTCAATAACAATTATATGCCAGCCTTGAGGAACAGAGGAGAGCAGAGGCAGCCCTCTTTGAATGGGCCCCATAAGCTGCATCTGAGCATTAACTGCTCGTAGATCATGCAGTAGGCGCCACTTCCCTGATTTTTTCTTAATGACAAATATGGGAGTATTCCATGGAGAAGTAGAAGGTTGGATGTGACCCAAATCAAGTTGTTCTTTGACTAGATCATGGGCTGCTGCCAGTTTAACCGAGGGAAGAGGCCACTGAGGCACCCAAACAGGCTCCTCGGTGAGCCATGTTATATTTGAGCCCCAGTGGCCCCTAGGGAAAACCCAGACCAAACCTGTTAAGCTTTTGATGACCTTGCACGGGATGCTTACATCCCTGTAGGTGCCTTCCTAGTCCTAGACCTGGCCTATACCCCATATTTTGCATGATATGTTGAGACACTGGGGAATAGTCATTACTAAGAGTGAACCCCATGTCTTTCATCAGATCACCGCCCCATAAAGAAATGGGTAAATCAAGTACATAAGGCTGAAAGGTACCATCATGTCCTTCCGAGTCCTTCCAAGATAGATGTCTACAGCTGATTTGAGGGGCTTGGGCATATCCAAGTCCTCTTAAGGATTGATCAGAAGCCTGCACTGGCCATCCCCTAGACCAGTCCTTAAGGGCTATGATACTACGATCTGCTCCTGTGTTCAGCAATCCCACAATAGATTTACCTTCTATGCTTAATTCCAAAGTGGGGCGATTGCTCATATCCAGTGACAAATAGGCACAATTTCCTCCGGTGGTACCAATCTGATTTCCTGTCCGTGACCTTGAGTCAGCAGGGAAGTGATTATGCAAACTAGGCAAAATTAGCAATTGAGCAATCCGATCCCCTGGGGAGATAGACACAATGCCCCTTGGAGCTTCCACCATAACTTTTACTGCCCCTACAGTATCAGGGTTTATAACTCCGGGGAAAACATGAAGACCTTGTAGGATAGAGGATGCACGTCCAATTAACAAACCTACAGTGCCAGGGGGTAAAGGCCCTTTGAACTCAGTTTCCACCAATTGGATTCCCATCTTAGGTGTTAATACGAGTCTGGAGGTGGAACAGAGGTCCAATCCCGCGGCACCTGTAGTGGCTCTCCGCATCTCGTGGGATGGCGCAGAGAAGGCCATGTCTCGGGTTCGGGTGTGACATTCTCCATTGCCCCATATATTCGTGGGCCCTGGGGTCGGGGGCCCCTTCGGCCGTTTTTTGGCCCAGCTGAAATAGGCTGTCCATGGATGTCCCTCACTGATCTACACTCTCTTGCCCAATGCTTCCCCTTTTTGCATTTTGGACACAGCCCCGGTTGACGAGGGCTATTAGAAGGGCCACCGCGAGGAGGTTCAGTAAAATTGCATTTTTTGGGACAGTCACGTTTGAAATGGCCGGATTGACCACAATGGAAGCATGTTCCGGCACCAGGACCGCCCCCTTTTGCGATCCGAAGGACAGCAGCTGCAAGACCTGCATTAGTTAAAGGTCCTCCAAGCTCTCTACACACTTTCATCCAAGCTTCTATGCCCTTGTTTTTATAAGGAGCGATTGCTGCTTTACATTCTTTGGTGCATTGCTCAAAAACAAGTTGTTTAATCAAGGGCATTGCTCTATCAGGGTCACCAAAGATTTTTCCTGCGGCATCCACCATCCTAGCAACAAAGTCTGAGAAAGGTTCTGTGGGGCCTTGCATGATTTTTGTTAAATAGCCAGACACTTCTCCTCTATTTGGGAGTGATTTCCATGCACGGATACAAATGTTATTGATCTGTTCATATATCTCGGGGGGGTATCCTGTTTGTTGATTAGCAAATCTGCCTTGTCCCAAAAGCATTTCCTTGTCCCAATGGGGGTGTCCGGCCGCATAGTTTTGGGCAGCCTGCTCTACAGCGCCCTCTAGCACAAAGGCTCTCCAGTCCAAATATTTGCCTGGAGAAACACAAGCCCGAACAAGGCTAGCCCAATCAGAGGGAGTCATACAGTATCTAGACAGACTCTCCACCTGAGTTAATGTGAAGGTGGCATCCACCCCATAAGTGCGCACAGACTCTGCCAGGGTCTTCACAATTTTGAAATCTAAAGGCTCATGGAATCTTCCCCTATTGTCATCCTGGAAAACTGGATAAGCAAGACCCATCTCAGCGTTAACAGCCCTCCATGCTTGGGCATGGAAAGCTCTCCTCGAAACACCCTCACCGTACGGCGGCGGGTCCGGAGGATCATTTTTCTTGAGCTCCTGTTTATTTTTTTCCCTTCTCCCATAGTTAAACTCCCTAGCTGCCGAGACAGTCTCCCGAGCTCCTCCTTCTCATCCTCCTCCTCTTCTGACCCACTTTTGCATGGGAGTTTGCGCAGTGTACTGAGATATGGATACAAGTGTTTCCTCCCCCATTTCTCGCTCTGCACATTCCCTTCCTCCTGAAATATTTCACTCCGTGCCAGAGACAATCGCCTCCTCCCCTGTTTCTTGCTCCGCACACTGCCATCCTCCTGAAATACGTCACTGCCTGCTGGAGATAATTGTTTCCTCCCCTGTTTCTCGCTTCGCACACTCCCACCCTCCTGAAATACCTCACTGCCTGCCATTTCTGATCTTTCTTCATGTAATTGCTCTAAAACTTCTTGTCCTTTAGTAAGTGCTTCCTGACATCTGCCATCTGCGAGGCAACTACAGATCATCTTCCAAAGGGCTATCACCCCACCCTCTAATATGCCCTGCTCAGAAGCAAAGTCAAGATCTGTGCCTAACTTATCCCAGCTAGGTATAGTGAGGCTGCCAGAAAATGCGAACCACGGGGCAACAATATCTGTCTTCTGTAAAAATCTCTGTAAAGTACTACATTTCACTTTTAGGCCCTTGGAACGTAACAGGTTATCTAGGGCCAGGAGAAGTGGACTTGAAGATACGGCACCCATGACACAACAAAAGACACACAACAAACAAAAGTGAAAGTAAGAGCGAAAGTACACAGTGCAGCTGCAATAAGATTTAATGCTCTCTCTGGCTTTACAGAGGAGCTGCCGCTTTGATAGCGGGTCCTAATTACCTAGGACTAATCTCCGCTTTGACCGCGGGTCCCAATTAATCTGGGACTAATCTCCGCTTTGACCGCGGGTCCCAATTAATCTGGGACTAATCTCCACTTTGACCGCGGGTCCCACTTACCTAGGACTGATCTCCACTTTGATAGCGGGTCCTACTTATCTAGTACTGATCTCCGCTTTGACCGTGGGTCCTACTTACCTGGGACTAATTGGTGCACCACCCCTGACTGCTGAAAGTTCTGGTTCCCGGGTTTTCAGCACCACTTGTTGCGACCCCTTGCCCGCAAGGAAGACGCAACTCAGGAATCTTCTTTCAGCAGTTTATTCAGGCCCTTGATATTTCTTCTAATTCCCCATCGGATTCCCACCCAGCCTTAATAAAGCATCCCAAGCCCCAATGCAAAGCTGCCACGTGGAACTTTCTCACAGGGTGCTGAGAAACCATGCACCAACTCTCCCAAACAAGGAGTTGTTTATTACAGACCACAGTGGAGCCAGCGCCATCTTGCAATGGCGACCATAATCTGCAGAAACGGCTCACCACAGCCTGTGTGGAGAGCAGCTCCCGGGTGCCTATGGTCGATATACAATTCTAACTTCTGAATGTGTCACAGGATGTAGGGGTAACCTCCATCTCATGGGAACCTTCGAAGCATCTGTTAGAACAAAGTGGTTACCAAGGCAGTGACCTCATTCAGTTCCTGAAGGAATTGACCTACCTCACTTCTTTGTTGATGCAATTTGCTGAACTCGGGATCCAGGAAGCCAAGCACCCAGAGCCAGTCCCAGTCCCAGTCCCATTGGGTTCACTTGTTTGGATTTACCAAAGACAGAGTCAGTCTTTCTTGGTAAATACTGATCTGTGGATGGTTAAATGCCAGGAAAGCTCTGAAGAGGGGCCTTCCTGAGAAAGCAGGTAGTGACTCCCTGATGGCTCCTGACAACTTTACAGAGTTGGTAATGAAGACCAGATCTGAGACAGGACAGGCCATTTCGTGGGAACATAGTATGGCCAATCAGTCTGAGGACACTCTGGATAGTCACAGACCTACTTGGGTAAAGGAGGTGCCTTTGTGGGTGTGCATGTGAGTTTGGTTTTGTCTCATGTTATGAGAATAGGTAGGAAAGGCAGTTTGTTTGGTTTGGAGTGGACTGTTTTTAATAAGTCATTTGACATGGCGAGTGTTTCTTTGTTTGTGTATCCCACTGTATCCGTGGTTGTAGACCTTTGAAAAGCGAATGCATCAATGGTTGTGTCCTGTCTAATATAAAGTGTCCCAGCGTTCATCCTGCCCAATTTAAGAATGGAGAGTGGCTTGCCTATGGATGGGCAATACCTACTATCTTTCTAAGTTCCTGTTTCTTCGTGAATTCTGGTCACTCTCCTGAATAGGCTCATGGTTTTGTGTCCAACATATGTACCACCACAAGGCTCTGTGACATGGCCATGTACTGATAGCTGAAGGGAATGGGAGAATCTCAGAAAACTCAGATATCAGTGTGACCAGGAAAGTCTTAGTGGAGAAACCCTGCTTTGGTCCTTTTGCTACTTATGTTTCTATTACCCTGAATGTCAAGAAGGTCTTTACCTCAGGCCACCCCTTTGTGAAGCCTTAAGAAAACTGTTTTCATATGGAAATGAATGGGCATTACCTGTGGCTCTTTGCTTAATTGCTTTGGAATGGGATGTGCTTGAATCAGCCTCTTGTCCTTGTGTGAGGTTGTGGCTTAAATTCTCAGCACCTGATAGATCTAAATAAAAATCCCCTGTGCTTCCAAACCAAAATGGCCAAAAGAGCAGTCATTGTGGATAAATTTTTTTGCCTTCTTAGGTTGGGTTCCTGACCTACATCAAGTGAGAATAGGGATCCTTTGGGTCAAATGCGTTCTTCAAATCCCTGCAGAGGCTATCCCATAGGTGCTTGGGTTTTCTCATGACTCCAAATCACATAAAGAATCTATACCTGACAGCTAGTAGGCCTCAAATTGGAAAAGCGGAACACTTTACCAGCAGGAATATTTGATCATTCCTGGTTCAAAGGAAGAGTACCCAGGCCACCATGATTTTAGGCAAATGAGGGGCAAGTGAGCTTATTTTGGACACTTTCTTGGCCTTGCCTCTCATAGAAACCTCCAGCCACAGGGTATGATGAGTGTCTATATGGAAGAAGATGAGTGTCATGTGGGAGTGTTTTGGATTTAAGCGAAGAAAGAGAGAACTGAAATTACTGACATATGGGATCAAAAAGGCAATATAACAACAGATGCTACAGAAATAAAGAAGACAATTAGAAATTATTTTGAAAACCTATATTCCAATAGAATAGAAAATAGTGAAGACATTGATAAATTTCTTAAGTCATATGATTTGCACAAACTGAGTCAGGAGGATACACACAATTTAAACAGACCAATATCAATGAATAAAATAGAAGAAGCAATCAAAAGACTACCAACCAAGAAAAGTCCAGGTTCAGATGGGTATACAGCGGAGTTTTACAAGACCTTTAAAAAAGAATTAATACCAATAATTTTCAAGATATTTCAGGAAATAGAAAAAGAGGGAGCTCTGCCAAATTCATTCTATGAGGCCAAGAACACTCTGATTCCGAAACCAGACAAAGACACCTCAAAGAAAGAAAACTACAGACCAATATCTCTGATGAACCTAGATGCAAAAAATCTCAATTAAATTCTGGCGAATTGGATACAAAGGCACATCAAAAAAATTGTGCATCATGATCAGGTAGGATTCATCCCTGAGATGCAAGGACGATTCAATATACAGAAATCAATAAATGTTATTCACAACATAAATATACTTAAAGATAAGAAGCATATGATCATCTAGATAGATGCAGAAAAATCATTCGACAAAGTAGAGCATCCCTTTATGTTCAAAACATTAGAAAAACCAGGGATAACAGGAACTTACCTCGACACTGTAAAAGCTATCTATGCTAACCCTCAGGCTAGTATCATTCTGAATGGAGAAAAATTGAAGGCATTCCCTCTAAAATCTGGAACAAGACAGGGATGTCCTCTATCACCACTTCTATTCAATATAGTTTTCGAAACTGGCCAGAGTAATTAGACAGACGAAAGAAATTAAAGGCATAAAAATAGAAAAAGAAGAACTTAAAATATCACTATTTGCAGATGACATTATTCTTTATATAGAAAACCCAAAAGGGTCTACAAAAAAAACTACTAGAACTAATAAATGAATTCAGCAATGTGGCAGCATATAAAATCAACATGCATAAATCAAAAGCATTTCTGTATGTGAGCGACAAAACTTCTGAAACAGAAATGAGGAAAAACACTCCATTCACATATCCTCAAAAAAAAAAAAATCTTGGTAATCACCCTAACAAAAGAGGTGAAAGATTTATACAATGCAAACTACAGAATCCTAAAAAGAGAAGTAGAATAAGATCTTAGAAGATGGAAAATATACCCTGTTTATGCATAGGCAGAACTAACATCATCAAAATGGTGATATTACCAAAAGTTCTCTATAGGTTTAACGCAATGCCAATCAAAATCCCAAGGGCATTTCTTGTAGAAATAGAGAAAGCAATCATGAAATTCATATGGAAAAATAAAAGACCCAGAATAGCAAAAGCATTTCTAAGCAGGAAGTGTGAATCAGGCGGTATAGCGATACCAGATTTCAAACTATATTACAGAGCAATAGTAAAAAAAAAAAAAAAAAAAAAGCATGGTACTGGTACCAAAACAGGCAGGTGGACCAATGGTACAGAATGGAGGACACAGAGACTAATCCAAAAAGCTACAACTGTCTTATATTTGATAAAGGAGCTAAAAGCATGCAATGGAGGAAGGAGAGCATCTTCAACAAATGGTGCTGGGAAAACTGGAAATCCATATGTAACAAAATGAAACTGAATCCCTTTCTCTCGCCATGGACAAAAGTTATATCAAAATGGATCAAGGAGCTTTATATCAAATCAGAGACATGGCGTCTGATAGAAGAAAAATTGGCTACGATCTACATACTGTGGTGTTGGGCTCCAAATTCCTCAAAAGGACACCCATAGCACAAGAGTTAATAACTAGAATCAACAAATGGGACTTACTCAAACTAAAAAGGTTTTTCGCAGCAAGAGAAACAATAAGAGAGGTAAATAGGGAGCCTACATCCTGGAAACAAATCTTTATTCCTCACACTTCAGATAGAGCCCTAATATCAAGAATATACAAAGAACTCAAAAAATTAGACAATAAGATAACAAATAACCCAATCAACAAATCGGCTAAGGATCTGAACAGACACTTCTCAGAGGAGGACATACAATCAATCAACAAGTACATGAAAAAATACTCACCATCTCCAGCAATCAGAGAAATGCAAATCAAAACCACACTAAGATACCATCTCACTCCAGTAAGATTGGCAGCATTTATGAAGCCAAACAAACACAAGTGCTGGGGAGGATGTGGGGAAAGAGGTACGCTTGTACATTACTGGTGGGACTGCAAATTGGTGTAGCCAATTTGGAAAGCAGTATGGGGATTTCTTGGAAAGCTGGGAATGGAACCACCATTTGACCCAGCTATTCCCTTTCTCATTCTATTCCCTAAAGACCTAAAAAGAGCATGCAACAGGGAAACTGCTACATCGATGTTCATAGCACCACAATTCACAATAGCAAGACGGTGGAACCAACCTAGATGCCCTTCAATAGATGAATGGATAAAAAAAAAAGTGGCATTTATTCACAACGGAGTATTACTCTGCATTAAAAAATGACAAAATCATAGAATTTGCAGGGAAATGGATGGCATTAGAGGAGATTATGCTAAGTGAAGCTAGCCAAACCCTTGCAAACAAATGCCAAATGTCTTCTTTAATATAAGGAGAGTAACTAAGAACAGAGAAGGGACGAAAAGCATGAGAAGAAAATTAACATTTAACAGGTATGTGAGGTGGGAGGGAAAGTGAGAGAGAAGGGAAATTGCATGGAAATGGAAGGAGACCCTCAGGGTTATAAAAAATTACATACAAGAGGAAGTGAGGGGAAAGGGAAAAATAATACAAGGGGGAAAATTTATTAGAGTAGTGGGATTAGAGAGAGAAGAGTGGAGGAGAGGGCATGGGAGGGGGGATAGTAGAGGATAGGAAAGGCAGAAGAATACAACATACAGTAGTAAGGCAATATGTGAATCAATGGATGTGTAACTGATTTGATTCTGCAATCTGTATACAGGGTAAAAATAGGAGTTCATAACCCACTTGAATCAAAGTGTGAAATATGATACATCAAGAACTATGTAATGTTTTGAAGAATCATAAATAAAAATTTAAAAAAAAGAAAACTCACTTAGGTGAATGATGCACGCGAATCCTAATATTTCTACAGTAACTGACCCAGTTTAACATCAATGCAAGTAGATTCCTATGGGACATGACGTACATTTTGACATTCATTTTTATTCAACACTGGTACACTACTATTTCATCAGTTTATGCACATTATAGGATGTATATTTCATCCACAATTTAGCAAATTTATAGGCATTTGTTTCACTTTCAATCACTTCCTGCTTCAGAACACATGTATTCCTCCATATTTTTTGACTGGTCTTTTCATGAGACTTCTTACCAAACACAATATTTTCCATTTCCATTATCACTTTTGAAGCAAAACTCACACACACTTCATGATAAACAATAACCCTAAGATTACCATTAGATACATAACTGGTTGGAATGACTGATTTTATGTCAATTAATGATTTCTAATATACTTTCAGATATCAGTTCAATCTATTATTTAAAGAGGAACCAGTTATATTATTTATTCACAGTAAGTTCTATTCATGCATTATCTCTATATTCATAGACTCAGGGTACACCACTTTGTACCCCCAATACTAATTTATATGTCTTCAAATATTGCTCCCAGTAATAGTGGAAGAAATAATCATGTCACATGATCTACATATATATTTTATCACAATAATTTTCTGGGCACAAATGCAAAGGTCACACTTCTGATTGTACCAAATCCTAAATGGAAAGTGAACATGGATTACTAAAAACATCCATGTCCAGGTTGCCTAATGCTTTCAAATATCATTCCTATTGGTGACTACCTATTTTTTTCTTCCTAAGATTATGTATTCAATCTCAATCCTGTTGAAAATGTCTAATCCTATCACTCACATTATAATTGCCTGATTTTGTATTGTCTCTATTGATATCTTCTTTCTTATATTTTTTCCAGTTCATCATTGTGACTGACTCTTCACATGTGCTGACATTTACATTCACTCTATAACCAAAACCCTAATGCTAAAGAATATTTGGTCCAAATTTTATACTCACTCTTCTTTCTAAACCTACCGACTATCCTATTTTGAGTGGATGTTCTCTTCTACAATCAATCATCCAAGGTCCAAGGTCCTATGCCATGGATTATCGATTTATCTGAAACAATTTTGCAGAACGTAATTAAAAGCTAAATATCCCAAACAAGGGCCTAATCCCCTTGTGGACTTCAAATCTTACCTAGATTTCTGTTTTCATACTTATATTTCAGCTGTATATTCTTGTAAATATGGCAGTTTTCCAATACCATTATTCATCCAGCAGAATGATTACTAACCCAAATCGAACATGTTATTAACCCTAACCATACACTGTTCCCTCAATTTCACTTTACAGAAGAGCAGGTACAGAGTTCATCTTACAATACGGGAATTTAGGGTATCTTCCACCTGCTGAGAACCTTTTAGGTTCCATGTAGATTTGATCCCTGAAGAAGATGTAGGCAGCAATGAAGGACCTGAGAGAGCAAAAGTCATCTTCCATGGGAAACAACCTTTTAAGGATGAAGGGTTGTGTCTGAATAAGCCTTTCTCTTCTTAATGTAGAGAAGAAGGACCAAACCAGGCCTGTGTGGAGAGATGTTCCCGCAAACTGGTGCGGCCAATTTGGAAAGCAGTATGGAGATTCTGGGGAAGGCTGGGAATGGAACAACAATTTGACCCAGCTATTGCCCTTTTTGGACTATTCCCTTAAGACGTTAAAATAGTGTACTACAGGGATACTGCCACATCGATGTTCATAGCAGCACAATTCACAATTGCTACACTGTGGAACCAACACAGTTGTCCTTCAGTAGATGAATGGATAAAAAAAAAATGTGGCTTCTATACACCCTGGAGTATTACGCAGCACTAAAAAATGACAAAATCATGGAATTTGCAGGAAAATGGATGGTACTAGAGCAGATTATGCTTAGTGACGCTAGTCAATCCTAAAAAACAAATACCAAAGGTCTTCTTTGATATAAGGATTGCAACTAAGAACAGAGCAGGGAGGAAGAGCAGGAAGAAAAGATTAACATTAAACAAAGATATGAGGTGGGAGGGAAAGGGAGAGAAAAGGGAAATTGCATGGTAATGGAAGAAGACCCTCATTGTTACACAAAATTACATGTAAGAGGTTGTGAGGGGAATGGGAAAATAAACAAGGAGAGAAATGAATTAGAGTAGATGGGGTAGTGAGAGAAGATGTGAGGGGAGAGGAGGGGGGATAGTAGAGTATTGGAAAGGTAGCAGGATACAAAAGTAACTAATAGGGCATTATGTAAAAATGTGGATGTGTAACCGATGTGATTCTGCAATCTGTATTTGGGGTAAAAATGGGAGTTCATAACCCACTTGAATCTAATGTATGAAATATGATATGTGAAGAGATTTGTAATGTTTTGAACAACCAATAAAAGAAAAAAAGTAGCATTATATATGCCAATCGAAATTCATCATGAAATATATATAATCCACAGATGCAAAAATATTCATTTACTGAACATGGATTTATGTATAATGTTATTCAACTTGGAAGCTCACCCATAGGTTGAATTTTCAGTTCCAACAGCGTTTAGGAGGAGTGATCTCTTCTCACAATTTGTATCTGCCAATTCAGCCACCTCACAAGTATATACGTGTGATACCAGATAGGATTTTCTATGTGCATATAAAAATACATGCACCGTATAGACTACAGAGAAAGGGAGACAGGAATTCACATATTTGTTAACTTTAAAAACACATGTAGAGTTATTTCAACAAAAAATTGACTAGATTTATAACTCCTACACTATATAATGCAAAAGGCAATTCCAACTACACAACATGCCTCCTCTGAACTGCTTGTATTTCTATTCTTTTTGGGTTATTTCTCACCATCATATTAAGATTATTAGTCAGAGTCCAGTAGGGTAGGGGTTAATGTCAGGGATTCAGTATTTCAAATGGAAAATTGGAAAATGACTCCAATGTGTATGTAAACTTGTGCTACACAAAAATCTTCCCACTCACATCCAGAGAAGTGCCATGATATTACCTTCGCCCCAAGTAAGACACAATAAGAGGAGAAAAGTGTGAAAATCTGTGATTATGTATCTGAATGGAATATGCTCGGGAGTTCACAACCTTGGAGGTGGTAGAGGAGCTTCCAAAAGTAAGGGACAGTGTAAACACTCCACCAACATGGAGCTCTGCTGGCCTATGACTTCTTGGGAAACTGCCTCTGAGGTTGGGCACTTGAAATATATGTTTTTGTCATGAGCTTTAGCTTCCTTTGTAGTGAGACCATCAAATCTGGGTCTGCATCTATGTGACCTGGAAGACATGGTTTCTTATATTCCAATGAACCTGAGGCAGCAGTGCTGAATTCTCTCTTTGTAGGTAAACTGTGGCCACAGGAAGCCAAGTGTCTCCTGGTGGGGACTGTGAAGACATTTGGTCATCCTTCACATTTTGTGGTGCTTCTTGCTGCTGCACTGGGAATATGGTTTTTGCTTCACAAAATACAAGGAGTTCAACTGGGACAGAGTGCTGGAGAGAGTTCTGTAACGTGTGTTGTGACTCATTTATTTGTTGGTTTTTCCTTTTTTTTTTTTTTTTTTGAGGAATGACCACCAGGCGATGAATTTCCCTCTTAAAACTGCTTTCATTGTGTCCCGTAGATTCCGATATGTTGTGTCTGTGTTTTCGTTTATCTCTAAGAATTTTTTGATTTCCACCTTTATGTCTTCTGTAACCCATTGATCATTCCGTAACATATCGTTCATTTTCCATGTGATGTAGGACTTTTTCTTCCTTCTTTTATCATTGATTTACAGTTTCATTCCATTATAGTCAGAAAAAATGCATGGTATTATCTCCACCCCTTTATATTTACTGAGGGTTGCCCTATGGCATAATATATGGTCTATTTTTGAGAAGGATCCATGTGCTGCTGAAAAAAAGTATATCCATTTGATGATGGTTGGTATATTCTATATATTTCAGTTAAGTCTAGGTTATTGATTGTGATATTGAATTCTATATTTTTTTAATTCAACTTTTGTTTGAAATATCTGTCCAATGGTGAGAGAGCTGTGTTGAAGTCACCGATAATTATTGTGTTGTTGTCTATTTGATTCCAGAACTTGAGGAGAATTTGTTTTATGAAGGTCGCAGCACCATTATTTGGTTCATAAATATTGATAATTTTTATGTCTTGTTGGTGAATGATTCCTTTTAAAGTTATATAATATCCATACTTATCCCTTTTGAATAACTTAGTTTTGAAGTCGATTTTATTCTATGTGAGGATGGCCACCCCTGGTTGCTTACGAGGACCGTGTGCATGGTATATTTTTTCCCAACCTTTCACCTTCAGCCTGTGTATGCCTTTTCCATTCAGATGTGTCTCCTGGAGGCAACATATTGTTGGATTTGTTTTTATAATCCAAGTTACCAGCCTATGTCGCTTTATTGGAGAGTTCAACCATTAAGGTTTAGAGTTACTATTTATATATGGTTTGTACTGCCAGCCATTTTGATTATTTACTTTTTTTTAATTTAGTTTGTTTCTCCATGATTAGCTTTTCCCCCGCCCTGTGTTATTACTGAGGCACTTCCCAGTGATAGTTTTGGTTGTTGTTTTTCATTTCTTCCTCATGTAGTGTTTTGCTCAAGACACTTTGCAATGCTGGTTTTCTGGCTGCAAATTCTTTTAGCTTTTGTTAATTATGAAATATTTTTATTTTGTTGTTGTACCTGAAGCTTAATTTTGCTGGATACAGAATTATTGGTTGGCATCCATTGTCTTTCAGTATTTGAAATACACTGTTCCAGGATCTTCTCGCTTTCAGCGTCTGTGATGAAAAATCTGTTGTTAACCTTATTGGTTTACCCCTGAATGTCATCTGCCTCCTTTCTCATGTACCTTTTAATAATTTCTCTTTGGTCTGTTTATTGGATATTTTCGTAAAAATGTGTCTTGGCATTGGTCTACTGTGATTTTGTGTGCTCGGTGTCCTGTATGCATCTCCAATTTGTATATCCGTTTCCTTTTTTATTTCTGGAAAGTTTTCTAAAATTATTTCATTCAGCAGGTTACTCATTCCCTTGGTTTGAATCTCTGTACCTTCCTCTATCCAGATGACTCATAAGTTTGTTTTTTTATGTTATCCCATATCTCTTGGATGTTTTTCTCATGATTTTTTACCAGTTTTTCGGAGTTGGCTAGACTCCTTTCAAGATGATATATTTTTTCTTCATTATTTGACGTTCTGGCTTCTACTTGCTCCACTCTGTTAGTGATACTCTCAATTGAGTTTTTAATTTGGTTTATCGTTTCCTTCATTTCTAGAATTATTGTTTGATTTCTATTATAATCTCTATCTCCTGATAAAGACACTTGACTTCTTCTTTTATCTGTTTATGTAATTCATTTTCAATGTGTTCTTTCACTGCTTGGAATTGCTGTCTCATATCCTCTTTAAGGTTCTATTCCATCTGTCTAAGGTATTCCTTGAGTTCTTTATATGACCATTTTCCTGATGATTCTAGGTCCTCCTGATTATTTATGTTGTCCTTCATTGTTTGTACACATTTTCATCCTTGCTTTTTTATGCTGCTAATGTTACTTCTTGTTCTGTTTGACTGCTGAATTACTGCTTACTCTTATAAATTTATTTGAAGCTTGGGAGGAAAGATAGTAGTAGGGATGTGAAGAAGTCACTAAAGAGAATGAGAGTAGGCAGGTAGAATTCAAGGAAGGGAGAATAAGAAAATTGAAAAGAAATGAAAAGACAAAAGAAAAAAAATAGAAAATAAAGAAAGAAATAAAATTTTTTAGAAATAATAATGATAATTATAAAAATGAAAATTAAAATTAAAAGAATCATAAAATAATAAATTTTAAAAATTTTAAAAAATAAAAACATTAAAAAAAGTTAAAGAACAACAACAAAAAATGAAAATGAAAGAAAAAGAAGAAAATAAAAAGAAAAAAATAATAATAATACATGCAGTAATAGAGTTCAATTAACTTCTCTTCCAGTAGGTGGAGCTGTGTGCATTGGGCCAAGCTTCTCCTCTCAATAGGTGGGAAGCAATCACTGTGCAGCAACTCTTTATCCCAGAATGGGCGGATCTCCAATCCTGAGTGTCTAGGGCCTTCTCTTTTGTTTCCTCAAGCCAGGCCCCCCAACCTGTGACGCTCACCACAATACTATGTAATGTTTTGAACAACCATTAATAAAAAGTTTTAAAAAAAGAAAACTAAATTCAGTGAATGATGCACGCGAATCCTAATATTTCTACAGTAACTGACTCAGTTTAACATCAATGCAAGTCGATTCCTATGGGACATGATATGTATTTTGCCGTTCATTTGTATTCAACACTGGTACACTACTATTTCATCAGTTTATGCACATCATTGGATATATATTTCATCCACAATTTAGCAAATTTATAGGCATTTGTTTCACTTTCAATCACTTCCTGCTTCACAACTCATGTATTCCTCCATATTTCTTGACTGGTCTTTTCATGAGACTTCTTTCCAAACACATTATTTTCGATTTCCATAATCACTTTTGAAGCAAAACTCACACACACTTCATGATAAACAATAACCCTAAGATTACCATTAGATATATAACTGGTTGGAATGAATGATTGTATGTCAATATATGATATCTTATATATTTTCAGATATCAATTCAATCCATTATTTAAAGTGGAACCAGTTAGATTATTTATTCACTGTATATTCTATTCATCCATTATCTCTATATTCATTGACACAGGGTACACCACTTTGTACCCCCAATACTAATTTATATGTCTTCAAATATTGCTCTCAGAAATGGTGAAAGAAATACTCATATCACATGATCCACAGATACATTTTATCACAATAATTTTCTGGGCAGAAAATGCAAAGGTCACACTTATGATTGTACCAAAGCCTAAATGGAAAGTGAACATGGATTACTAAAAACATCCATGTCCAGGTTGCCTAATGCTTTCAAATGTTATTCCTATTGGTTACTACATATTTTTTTTCTTCCTAAGATTATGCATTCAATCTTAACCATGTTGAAAATGTCTAATCCTATCACTCACATTATAATTGCCTGATTTTGTAATGTCTCTATTGATATCTTTTTTCCTATATTTTCTCCAGTTCATCATTGTGACTGAGTCTTCACATGTGCTGACATTTACATTCACTCTATAACCGAAACCCTATTGCTAAAGAACATTTGTTCCAAATTTTATACTCACTCTTCTTCCTAAACCTACAGACTATCTTCCTAATCCTACTGACTCTCCCAATTTGAGTAAATGTTCTCTTCTACAATCAATCATCCAAAGTACAAGGTCCTTTGCAATTGTATATCGCATTATCTGAGACATCTCTGCAGAATGTAATTCAAAGCTAAGTATCCAAATCAAGGGCCTAATGCCCTTCTGTGCTACAAATCTTACATAGATTTCTGTTTTTGTACTTATATTTCACCTCTATAATCTTATAAATATTGCAGGTTACCAATAGCAGTAATCATCCTGCAGAATGATTTATAACCCAAATCGAACAAGGTATTAACCCTAACCATACACTGATCCGTCAATCTAACTTTACAAAAGGGCAGGGTCAGAGTTCATCTTAAAATACAGGAATGTAGGGGATCTTCCACCTGCTGAGAACCTCAAAGGTCCATGCAGATTTGATCCCAGGGAAAGATGCAGGCAGCTATGAAGTACCTGAGAGAGCAAAAGTCACCTTCCATGGGAAACAACCTGGTAAGGATGAAGGGTAGTTTCTGAATAAGCCTCTCTCTTCTTAATGTAGAGAAGATGGACCAAACCAGTCCTGTGTGGTAAGCTGTTCCCGGATGCCTATGGTTAATATACCATTCTAACTTGTGAAAGTATCACAGGAAGTAGGGGCAACCTCCATCATAGGACCATTGGAAGGAACTGTTAGGACAAAGTGGTTGCCAAAGCAGTGACCTCATTAAGATATTGAAGGAAGTAACCTCACCTTACTTCTTTGGTGATGGAAGTCTCAGATCCGGGAAGCCAGGCACCAAGAGCCAGTCCCAGTCCCAGTCTCAGTGTTCTCACTTGTTTGGATTTACCAAGGACAGAGTCAGTCTTTCTTGGTACCTACTGATGTGAGGATGGCCAAATGTCAGGAAAGCTCTGAAGATGGGCCTTTCCTGAGAAACCAGGTAGTGGATCACCGCTGGCTCATGAAAACTTCACAGAGTTGGCCAAGGAGACCAGATCTGACACAGGACAGGCCATTTCAGCGGAACATAGTATGGCCCACCATTCAGAGGACACTCCCGATAGTTACAGACCTACTTGGGGGAAGGAGGTGCCTTTGTGGGTTTGTGTGTGGGTTTGAGGTTTTGTCTCATGTTCTAAGAATAGTTAGGAAAGGTGGTTTGTTTGGTTTGGAGTGAACTGTTTCTGGTAAGACGTTTCGCAAGGCGAGTGTTTCTTTTTCTGTGCATCCACTGTGTCCGTGGTTGTAGGCATTAGAAAAGAGAATGCATCAATGGATGTGTCCTGTCTAGTAGAAAGCATTCCAGGATTTATCTTGTCCAGTGTATGAAAGGACTGCGGCTTGACTTATGGATGGGCAACATCTACTATCTTCCTAGGTTCCTGTTTTCTTCCTGAAAACTGATCACTCTCAGAATAGGCTCACGATTTTGTTTCCATAATTTGTACCACCTCCAAGCTCTGTGCTTACCAATTGTTCTGTTGCCCTGAATGTGAGGAAGGTCTTTTCTTCAGGCCAAACCTTTGTGAAGCATGAAGAAAACAGTTTTCAAATGGAAATGAAAGGGCATCACCTGTGGCTCTTTACTTAATTTCTTTGGAAAGGGATGTGTCTGAATCAGATTTTTGGCCCTGTGTGAGGTTATGTCTTAGATTCTCAGCACATGAAGGATCTAAAAAAAGACCCAATGTGTGCATCTAAAACAAAAATTGCCAAAAGATTGTGAATGAAGTCTCTTGCCTACCTCTGTAAGGTTCCTGACCTTCATCAAGTGAGACTAGTGATCATTTGGGTCAAATGAGTTCCTCAAAACCCTGCAGAGGCTAGCCCATAGGTGCTTGGTTTTTCTCATGACTCCAATTCACATAAGAATCTAAACCCACAGTCAATAGGCCTCAAATTGGAGAAGCAGTGCCGTATTAACGAGTATTAGGGATTAACGTATTAGGGAATTCTTTGGGTCAAATAAGTTCTTCAAAGTCCTGCAGAGGTTCTTGTGTTTTCTCATGACTCCAAATCACATAAATAATCTATACCTAAAAGTCAGTAGGCCTCAAATTGGAGAAATAGAGAAGTATTAACGGCAGGCTTATTTGATCACTCGTGGTTCACAGGAAGGGTGTCCAGGCCACCTTGAATATTGGCAAATGAGGGGCAAGGGAGTTTATTTTGGACACTGTCTTTGGCTGTGCCCCTCATGGAAAACTCCTGGCAAAGGTTACGATGAGTGACTATATGGAAGAAGATGAGGGCCATGTGGGAGAGTTTTGGTTTTAATTTTGGTCATTTGTGAGGCGGTTGGAAGAAATGACTTGGTCCACCAGGCTTGAACTCTGGTGTGATTCCCCTTAGAGACTGGGTTTTGGAACTGACCTCAGAGAAGTATTGCCATGAATTTTGTTGGGATTTTAGGAGGCCACGCATGAGAGTCGCCCTTGGAAACTGAGATCTAGGCCCAGGGTGGCTTTCCTCAGATCACTGGGAATCTCAGCCAGGATATCACATGATTTTATTCTGAAAGACTTCGGTACCATAGTTGAGAGTCAAAACACACACGTACCTCACATTGTAGACCTCAATGGGCCTGGCTTCATGTGTCCATTTGGCCACTCTTTGGGAAGACTTGCCTGTGAGAGTTCTCCAGAGCATTCACTGAAATGAGCTTCCTCAACATTTAATGTTTTCTGAATGAATTGAAACCAACAGTGCCTCCAACTTCATCCTTGAAAAATGGCTAGAAAAATACCATAAAATTTTCGAAATTCATTGGAGAAGCTTTGTATGTCCTGTTGCTGATCATGAGGGTACCAGACAGTGCCTTGAATTACTGGGTTTCATGAAAATGGTGTAGAACAGAGATTTCAGTATGTTGGAGCCTGCTGAGTAGTGGGCCTAGAGGAGTGGTGGGCAGGTGTGTGAAAGAACATCAGTGGTAGGGCCATGAGGATCTACCATTGGATTCCAAATGGCTTTTGACTGACATGGTGCAGCCAGCAGACCCTTATATGTAAAGGCATCTTGTTATATGGAGACGTTTCACGGCAATGTTCAGAATGAGGTTGATATGGACAAGGCGGCAATGGGACAAGATATGAGGGATAGAGCCTGGTTGGTGCATTCTCTCGCAGACTCTGACCCACCACTCGTGACAGAACTCCCTCCAGCACTGTGTCCCAGTTGAGCTCCTTGTATTTTGTGACGCAAATACCAAACTCCCAGTGCTGCAGCAAAAATACCACAAAACGTTGAGGAGGAACAAATGGCTTCACAGTCCACACGGGGAGACACTTAGTCTCCAGTGGTCACAGTTGACCTACAAAGAGAGGATTCTGCACTGCTTCCTCATGTTTATTGGAAAATAAGAAACCCTATTGCTAAAGAACTTTTGGTCCAAATCATATACTCACTCTTCTTCCTAAACGTACCGACTATCTTTCAAATCCTAATGACTATCCTTTTTTGAGTGGATGTTCTCTTCTACATTCAATCTTCCAAGGTACAGGTCCTATGCCATTGTATATCAAATTTTCTGAGACATCTGTGCAGAACATAATTCAAAGCTAAGTATCCCAATCAAGGGCCCAATGCCCTTCTGGACTTCAAATCATACCTAGATTTCTGTTTTCATTCTTATATTTCACCTCTATATTTTTGTAAATATCCCAGGTTCCCAATAACATAATTCATCACAGAGAATATTTCCTAACCCAAATTGAACCTGTTATTAACCCTAAATATACACTCTTCCCTCAATCTCATTTTACTGAAAAGCAGGGACAGAGTTGTTCTTAGAATACAGGAAATTACGGGACCTTCCACCTGCTGAGAACCTCAAAGGTCCATACAGAAATGATACCCAGAGAAGTTGTAGGCAGGTACGAAGGACCTGAGAGAGCAAAAGTCATATTCCATGGCAAGCAACCTGGTCAGGATGAAGCAATGTGTCTGAATCAGCTTTTCTCTTCTTATTGTAGAGAAGATGGATCAAACCAGCCTGTGTGGAGAGCTGTTCCTGGGTGCCTATGGATGATATATCATTCTAACTTGTGAAAGTGTCACAGAAAGTAGGGGAAGCCTCCATCTCATGGGACCCTTGGAAGCAACTCTTAGGACAATGTGGTTTCCAAGGCAGTGGCCTCATTCAGTTCCAAAGAAAGTGACATGCCTCATTTCCTTGGTGATTGAACTCTCTGAACTTGGTATCCAAGAAGCCAGGCACCAAGAGGCAGTCCAAATCCCAGTCCCAGTGGGCTCACTTGTTTGGATTTTCCAAGGACAGAGTCAGTCTTTCTCGGTAACTACTGCTGTGAGGATAGCCAAATGCCAGGAGAGTTCTGAAGAGGGACATTTCCTGAGAAAGCAGGTAGTGGCTCAACACTTTGTTCCTGACAACTTCACAGAGTTAGCCAAAGAAACCAGATCAGAGAGGTGGTTTGTTTGGTTTGGAGTGAACTGTTTCTAGTAGAATCTTTTACAAGGTGAGTGTTTCTATGTCTGTGTATCCCACTGTGTCCCTGGTTGTAGACATTAGAAAAGAGAATGCAACAATGGATGTGTCCTGTCTAGTAGAAAGCTTCCCAGCATTCATCCTGCCCAATTTATGAATGGAGTGTTCCTTGCCTTATGGATGGGCAACACCTACTACCTTCATAAGTCCCTGTTTTCTTCCTGAATTCTGGCCACTCTCCAGAATACACTCATGGTTTTCTGTCCAAGGTATGTACCAACTCCAAGGTCTGTTACATGACCATGTACTGGATAGCTGAAGGGAATGGCCAGCATATCAAAAAACTCAGATATCCGTGTGACAAGGAAAATCTCAGTGTATAAACCTGCTTTGGGCCTTTTGCTTACCTATTGTTCTTTTGCCCTGAATGTCAGGAAAGTCTTTGCCTCAGGCCACCCCTTTGTGAAGCCTGAAGAAAACAGTTTTGAAATGGAAATGAATGGGCATCACCTGTGGCTCTTTGCTTAATTGCTTTGGAAAGGGATGTGTCTGGATCAGGCTCTTGGCCCTGTGTGAGGCTGTGGCTTAGATTTTCAGCACCTGCTGGATCTAAAGAAAGATCCCATGTGAGCATACAAAACCAAAATGGCAAAAAGTTTAGTCATTGTTAATGAATTCTATTGCCTACCCCTTTTAGGTTCCTAAAATCCATCAATTGAGAATAGGGATCCTTTGGGTCAAGTGAGTTCTTCAAATCTCTGCAGAGGACCTTGGTTTTCTCATGACTCCAATTCACATAAAGAATCTAAACCCCACAGTCAGAAGGCCTCAAATTGGAGAAATGGAACAGTATTAAGGGCAGGCCTATTTGATCACTTCTGGTTTACAGGAAGGGTGTCCAGGCCACCCTGAATTTAGGCAAATGAGGTGCAAGGGAGATTATTTTGGACATTGTCTTGGCCTGCGACCCTCATGGAAAACTCCAGCCAGAGGTTATGATGAGTGTCTATATGGGAGAAGATGAGGGCCATGTGGGAGTGTTTTGGTTTTAATTGTTTTTATTTAAGTCGTGGTTGGAAGAGTTGACTGGATCCACCTGGGCTTGAACACTGGTGTGATTCCCCTAGAGACTGAGTTCTGGAACTGACCTCCAAGAAGTATTGCTGTGTATTGTGTTGGGATTTTAGGAGGCCACGCATGAGATTCGCCCTTGGAAACTGAGATCTAGGCCCAGGGTGGCTTTCCACAGAGCACTGGGAATCTCAGGAATGATATTACATGATTTTATTCTTAAAGACGTGGCAGCCATTGTTGCAAGTCAAAACACACATGGACCTCACATTGTAGACCTCAATGGACCTGGCTTCATGTGACCTTTTGGCCTGTCTTTGGGAAGCCTTGCCTGTTAACGTTTTCTAGAGCTTTCATTGAAATGAGCTTTTTCTCCATTTAATGGTTCCTGAGTGAATTGAATCCCACAGTGCCTCCAATGTCATCGTTGAAAAATGGCTAGATAAATACCATTAAATTTTTGAATTCCCATGACCAGGTCGCACTGGAGAAACTTTGTATGTCCTATTGATGATCATGAGTGTATCAGACAGTGCCTTGATTGACTGGTGTTCATGAAAATGGTGTAGAAGAGAGATGCCAGTAATTTGGAACCTGATGAGTAGTCGGCCTAGAGCAGTGGAGTGCAGGTGTGTGTTAAAACATCTGTGGTGGGGTCATTTGAATTTGCATTGGCTTCCAAATGGTTTGTTACTGACATAGTGTAGCCTCTAGATCCTTGTATGTAAAGGCATCTTGTTATATGGAGAGGTTTCAGTGCAATGTTTAGAATCAGATTGCTATGGTCAAGGGGGCAAGCTATGTGGGATAGAAGCCTGGTTGGTGCATTCTCTTGCAGACCCTTACCCACCACACATGACAGAACTCCCTCGAGCACTGTGTCCCAGTTGAACTCCTTGCATTTCGAGAAGCAAATACCAAACTCCCAGTGCAGCTACAAGAAACACCACAAAAGTGGAGGATGATTAAATGTCTTCACAGTCCACACTGGGAGACACTTAGCCCCCATTGGCAACAGTTTACCTACAAAGAGAGAATTCAGCACTGCTGCCTCATATCCATTGGAAAATATGAAACCATGTCCTCCAGGTCACATAGATGCAGACCCAGATTTGATGGTCTCAATAGAAAGGAAGCTAAAGCTCCTGAAAACAACATATATTTCAAGTGCCCAACCTCAGAAGCAGTTTCTCAAGAAATCTTTATGCCGGCAGAGCTCCATGTTTGTGGAGTTATTACCCTGTTCTTTGCTTTTGGAAACTCCTCTACCACCTTCAAGTTTGTGAACTCCTGAGCATTTTCCATTCCAGATGTGTATTCACAGATTTTCAAATCTTCTCTAATTGTGTCTTACTTGGGGTGAAGGTAATGTCAAGGCATTGTTCTGAATGAAAGTGGGAAGATTTTGGGGTAGCACATATTTGCATACACATTGCATTCTTTTTTCAGTTTTCCATTGGAAATACCGAATCCCTGACTGTCAGGGGTAGAAGGAATTCTCCTTCAAAGAATAGCCTGACACTTACAAGAAACAACACCCAGGGAGACATCATCTCTTGGAGACATCATTTAGCCATCTGTGTCCCTGAGACATCCTGTGGCCATCTGTCTTCCTGAAATATCCTGAGGTTATCTCACCTTGTGTAGACATCCAGGAACTGCCGATAAGAGAGCTTTCCCATCTCCAGCATATAAAATCCCCTGTGTTAACAATGTATTTTGAAGGTTGATCAGAACTCCTGTCTTGCTGTCATCTCTCGTGTCTCTTGTCCCTTCATTCCTCCCTATCTTGGTTCGCTGCCCACGTTGATGTGTCCTGCCAGCCGGGACATCTGGTGCCCACTGACTGGGGCTCGAGCCTTTGAGTCATAGGGAACCCCGTCCTCCTGGAAAACTTGGTCAAGCGGAGCTCACAATTGCCTCAGCAGACACCACCAAGAGACAGATCTAGGAGGAGAGTGGGGATGACGCACGGGGAGTGACCCACCATGGGTCAAGCAGTTTTGTCACATGATTTGTATTTGTCGGGCCTCAAGGATTCCTTCAAGACATGGGGGGCACGTGTTAAGAAAAAGGACTTAAAATTTTTCTTTTCATACATAGGGGAATTGTGTCTATGATTTCACCTTGAAGGGACCATTAATGGTAAAAGATGGCTTAGAGTAGGAGACTGTTTAAAAGATTATTATGAATCCTTTGGACAGAAAAATTGCCTGTTCCCACCTTTTCTTACTGAAAATTAATTAATGAATTTCTTAAAAGTTCACCCTTTGACAATGGTACCTTAAAACTTTTCAGGATTAGGAAAGAGACTATGCAAAAGACCTCTCGTCCCCCCTCGCATGCCCATCAGTTAGTATAGACATAGACCATTCTCAGTCTCCCCAGGACCCTGGAAACCTTCCTGGTCCCCCTCAAAATACCACCCTAATGAATAGGGCTCCAATGGTTACCAACCGCCTTTATCCAGTTTGAAATCCTGGAGACACATTGACCCCTGGGGAGAAGGCTAACTTGGAGAAGGAAGCAACTCCCTATGATACAGAAGACCTGCCACTGCTTAGGACCCAGCCACAGCCTATAGGACTTACACATCCACCTCCCTCCTATATCTCTCCTGCTTTTTGTGCTCTGGCCCTTCAGGGGCCAAATCCCCCCACCAGATATTTTTTCCCCAATTCCCTTGCCTAACCTGGCTCCCTTGGGAGAGTCTCTCCAACATAGACTGGAAGAGATCCAAGTTTAAAAAGAATTAAGATCCCTTGACTCTGAGCTTTATTCATTAGCCTTATTGCTGGAGTCAACACAAGCTGGCCCAAAGTGGTCTAATACAAAGGCTAAGCCGCTCCATTGGACTGTTCTCACTTTTCAGTCACCCTCAGTTAGATATTTAAGCCTGCCCAGGTTGATGTCAAAGACTTAGACGAGGATCAAGAGGAGGAAGCGGGGGAAATGGATCAAGGAGATCAGGACTCAGAGGATGAGGACTTCATCCCTAGGCAGGAAGGAACCCAGAGTGTCTACAAAACATTAAGCCTGCGTTTTCTTGAAAAAACTTAAAAAGTCTTGTGCTCACTATGGACCCATTGCACCCTACACGTAGGCTTTATTAGAAAGCTACATGACACAATGTCTTACTCCCAATGATTGGAAATTTTTAGACCAAGCTACCCTCAATGCCGCAGACTTCCTGTTATGTAATGCAGATTTCAAAGAGCACTGTCAGGAAACTGCTCAGAAAAATTTAACTAAGCCCTCCTCTAATTCCTGGACTTATGTTAAGCTAGTGGGCAATGCGCCTTTTGACACTAAAACTTAACTGGCACGTTTCCCTGCTGGACTTTTGACACAGATTCAGATGGCTGGCTTACATGCTTGGAGACGCCTCCCTCCAAAGGCCTCTGCTACGACTTCCCTGGCAAAAATTCGACAAGGGCCCGACAAGCCTTATAGCGACTTTGTTCCCCGGCTTAACCTAGCTGCGGGATTCTTGCTTGGACCAAGTGAAAGCGAAAGCACCTTTGTAAAACATCTTGCCTTTGAAAATGCCAACCTGGCATGTCAGGATGTTCTTCGACCACATAAGAAAAAAGTGAAACTTTCTGAATTTATTGGACTCTGTGCAGGGTTGGGTGTAGCCCTTGCCATGGGTCTCACCCTCGGTGCCGCCTTTACCAAGGCCTTTCACAATCCTGGCTCACGTAGTTGCTTTACTTGTAAACAACCTGGCCATTTTTGCACATGAGTGTCCGACAGGCAAACAAAGCCTAAGAATAGTGTCTTTTCAAACTGAGGCTAAACTGCCCCCAGCTACCCTTTGCCCTAGATGAGGTAAAGGTCATCACTGGGGCAGTGAGTGTAGATCTAAGACAAATGCCCTCAGCAGCCTATCTCAAAATCCTTCTCCACAATTGCCTCATTCCAATTAGCCACCCCAGGCAGCGCAGGATTGGACCTTTTTGCCGCCACCGATACAATATTAGACTCAATGCAAGGGCCCCAGATAATACCCACTGGAATTATGGGTCCCACTCCATCTCATATGTGTGCCCTTATTCTTGAAAGAGCCTCTACTACCTTACAAGGTGTTCAGGTCTTCCCTGGCATTAAAGATAATGATTTCACTGGAGAAATAAAAATACTGGCCACAGCTATTAATGGAGTTGCGGCCATCCCAGCAGGAACAAGACTTGCACAATTAATACTCCTTCCCTTGGATTCAGGAGGCACTTCCACCACTCAAACCTACCGAGGGGGACTACCTCCTTGGGCTCCTCTGATGTATATTGGGTTCAGCCCATTTCTCACAATAGACCCACCCTTATCTTACTTATTGAAGGAAAGGAATTCCAAGGAATTCTTGATACTGGAGCTGATGTCACAATTATTTCTCAAAAATACTGGCCAACAGGTTGGCCCCTCACCCCATCCTTGACAGACCTTAAAGGGATAGGACAGTCAAAAAATCCTCTGGTCAGCTCTAGGGCTCTTAGCTGGACTGATAAAGAGGGTAATATGGGAACTGTCACTCCTTTCTTTGTTCCTGACCTTCATCTTAACCTATACGTCCGAGATATTTTGAGTCAAATGTAAGTTATTCTTTCCAGTCCCAATTCCATGGTGACTCATCAAATGCTTCATATGAATTTTGTCCCTGGTACAGGCATGGGGAGACTGAGACAAGGACTGGTTGAGCCTATACAACCCTTACAAAAAACAAATACATATAGACTTGGGTATTTGGATTTTTAGTGTTGGTCCCTGTCCCTCCTGTACCCCATGCAGATAAAATTATTTGGGAGACTCAGACTCCTGTGTCGGTGGATCAGTGGCCCCTTACCCAAGAAAAATTGGAGGCTGCCTCCATGTTAGTGCAGGAACAGCTGGCAGCTGGCTATGTAGAGCCATCAAGCTCACCATAGAATAATTCTATTTTTGTTATCAAGAAAAAATCAGGCAAGTGGCACCTTTTACAAGATTTGTGTGTCGTTAATAAAGTTATATGCCTGATGGGAGCACTACAGCCAGGCATTCCCACACCAGTGGCTATTCCCAAAAACTATTGTAAAATGGTTGTTGACTTAAAAGATTGCTTTTTTACCATTGCTTTACATCCTGAGGATAGACCCTATTTTGCCTTTAGTCTCCCTCACATTAATTTTCAGGGCCTTATGCACAGATTTCAATGGAAGGTTCTTCCCCAAGGTATGGCCAACAGCCCTAGTCTTAGCCCAAAATACGTTGCTCAAGCAGTAGACCCTGTGAGAGAGCAATGTTCACAAATTCATATTTTACATTAATTGGATGATTTGTCAATTGCTGCACCTAATATCCATGACGTTAATAATTGTTACCTGGACCTTTACAAAACCCTCACTACCTTGGGACTGCAGATAGCTTCTGATAAGGTTCAAACACAGGACTGTTATACCTATTTGGGCCTTAAACTTCAAGATAATCAGATTCAAATTCCTAAAATACAACTACGTGTGGACCATCTTCACACTCTTAATGATTTTCAAAAATTACTGGGGGATATTAAATGGCTAAGAACATATTTAAAATTACCCACTTGTGTACTTTTGTCCCTTAATTATATTTTGAGAGGTGATTCCCACCCCTCCTCCTCTCAAAAGCTTACACACGAGGCATTACAGGCATTAAACCAAGTCACAGAAGCCATTGCCCAACAGTTTGTTACACAAATTTCTTATAACCTTCCTCTGGTTCTGGTTATTTAACAAACTCCTCATACACCCACAGGAATAATTTGGCAGCGAGATCCACATTTTAAAAATAAAGGCTGCCCCTCGCTTTGGGTCCATTTACCCACCACATCCTCCAAGGTTATTACTGTTAATCTTGCTCAGGTAGCTTCTATTATTATTAAAGGTCATTTGATTCTCGACAACATTTTGGCAAAGAACCTCATAATAATTTAATTCCATATATGAAGGACCAAACCAATTTTTTAATACAGACACGGGATGAATGGGGTATTGCCCTATCAGGCTTTTGGGGAACAATTGATAACCACCTCCCCAATGACCCCCTTTTACATTTTGTCCAGTTACATCCATTTATTTTTCCCAAAATTACTCAAAAGGCTCCCATTCCTCAAGCCCTTATTGTCTTTACAGACGGTTCCAGTAATGGCTGAGCGCTCTTTGTTGTCAATACCCAGCCTACCATCTTTGATACTATCTATCAGTCAGCACAGGTTGTGGAATTGTTTGCCATAACACAAGTTTTTATAATATTTTTTGATAATCCTGTTAATATTTATACAGACAGTGCCTACATTGCTCATTCTGTGCCCCTGCTGGACATTTCCCCCACCATTAAGGCTTCTTCCAATGTGGCCTTTCTTTTTCATCAGCTTCAGCAGCTAATTCAGGCCAGACAACACCCATTTTTCTTAGAACACATCAGGGCACACTCTGATCATCCCAGGCCTCTAACACAAGGTAATGCCCAAGCTGATGCAGCAACTCGTTCCATCTTTCCAATTTTTGTGGGCTCCATTCAAAAGGCCACAGAGTTACACAATCTTCACCATCTAAATTCCAAGAGCCTTCAATTACTTTGTAAAATTACCATGCAACAGGCACGAGAAATAGTAAAAGCATGCCCAGGTTGCACTGTCTCCCTCCCCATTCAACACATGAGAGTTAACCCCCGAGAATTACTGCCCAATCAGTTTTGGAAAATGGATGTTACTCATTTTCCTGAATTTGAAATTACCAAATATATACACGTTTCTATATATACCTTCAGCGACTTTATTTTTGCATCACCACATTCAGGAGAGGCTACCAAATATGTTCTTTCTCCTCTTATTTCAGCCTTTTCCATAATGGGTAAACCAATACATATTAAAACAGATAATTATCCTGCATATACCTGTGCCAAGTTTAAATAGTTTTGTGCTACCTTGCAAATTCGTCATACTACTGGAATTCCATACAACCCTCAGGGCCAAGGCGTTGTGGAACGTGCCCACCTTACCTTATAGACTTGGATAACCCTCCATAAGGCTTCCGCCCTTGTATTTACCACTCCCAGGCATCGCCTTAACCATGCCTTACTTCCCCTTATTTTTCTTACCCTAGACAGTGAAGGCCATTCGGCCGCAGACAGAAACTGGCATCCCTTGTCCAATTCTGTTCGCCCACCTCTTATGTGGTGTAATTCCCTTACAAATAAATGGAAAGGTCCTGTTCTCATCTGGGGACGAGGCTCAGCTTGTCTTTTGGACCAAGAGCAATCAGCCCCAAGATGGTTACCAGAATGCCTGGTTAAACAGGTTAATGACTTACCTCAACACAGGGATGGAGGGCCTCCCCCTGAGGACAAATTTTGTTCTTTTTCAGATGCAGCCAACAATCTGTGTGAGGATCCTGATTTAGGCACTTCTGCTTAACAGGTTTGTACATGGAGGCCTTGGCCCTCCACGTTCCAACATCATGGTGTAAGTTTTTGGGCCCCCCTGTGAATGCAAGTGATGATCTTGGACTCAGGCTCCCACTAGTTGGACCGAGACTGCTGACTGCGTGACTAAGGTGGCTTACCTCCATGCCGAGGTTGACCATAAACTTGGAGGAGTTCATCACCCTAAATGGGTATGTGTTAACAAGCCAAAGTTTATTCCCCCTAGTACAAGTAAAGCTCTCCAAAATTCTTCTGCAACCTGTTCGCATACCCAGGCGAGGCATGACTCTTGTTATGTGTCGCCCTCAATTTGTGTTAACAAGCAGGGAGAACAATTTTTTGAAGCCTCCCAAACTAAAACTCATGCAGCAGGGGGGACCACTATTCATTATATCTCCGTTCTATTTGACCAGGGAGTAGAAGGCAAATACACCAAGCTACAGTCAGCTGGTTGCCAAGGCCCTGTCGGTAAACCCTCCTGCTGGCCCATTAAGGCCCCTACAGGGGTCACTGATGGTGGAAGAACCACTGATGCTGTCAAACATCCTCACATAATCAAACTTTTGAAACCCCAAATCCCTGAGCTCACATATCATCCCTTAATGTTGCCTAAATCTCAGCTCCCAGGTTTAGATACCAATACATTAGATATTTTGGAAACTACCTTCTACTTGCTTAATAATTCCAACCACACCCTTGCTGGTGATTGCTGGCTCTGCATGACAACAGGGGCAATTATGACTATGGCAGTTCCTATTAATTCTATCATAGACAATGATAATACATGCCAACCCGGATTTCCTTTTTAAGTACAACTTATAGGCACTATTACATTATGTCTTTTAGGCGCGATGCAGAATAACACCTATGATATTGATGTTGGAGTTACTTTCTTTGAAAATTGCTCAACATACAAAATTATTCCTCACCCACCCCAACTCTTTGTCCTCCCAATGGCAGAGTTTTAATGGGTGGAGGAAACTTGGCCTTCCCCAGGCTTCCAGCGAATTGGACCGGTGGCTCTGTTCTTGCCTTATTACTCCCTGATATAACTATAGTCCCAGAAGATGAACCTCTACCCATTCCTAGCCTAGACACCTTAGTCAAAAGACACAGGCGGGCAATACAGGCCTTACCACTCATTGCCAACTTTGGAATAACAGCTGCTGTGGGCACTGGTACACTGGCTTAGGCACAGCTATACACTCTTACCATCGCCTGTCTCAACAACTTATAAATGATGTACAAACTCTATCAGGAACCATTAAAGATCTGCAGGACCAAATAGACTCCCAGGCAGAAGTGTTCCTTCAAAAAGACGAGGCTTAGATTTGCTGACAGATAACCAGGGAGGTATTTGCTTGGGCTTAGGGGAACGATGCTGCTTTTATGCCAATAAATCAGGCATAGTATGCACTAAAATTAAGCACCTTCAATAAGATCTAGAAAGAGATGACGCGAACTATTTGAAAATCCCCTCTGGACTGGGCTTTATGGATTTCTACCCTACCTTCTTCCCCTATTAGGCCCTTTGTTGGGTTTACTTATAATTGGGTCCATAGGACCCTGCATTATAAACAGGCTGGTACAATTTATTAAAGAACAGATTAATATTTTGGCCTCTAAACCCATACAGGTCCATCATCGTCTGGAGATGGAAGACCGTGCTGCCAACATTTAAAAGGATGTTCTACCCTTCTCACAGGCTTATTTCTTAAGTTTACATCCCCACAGATCTCTCTTTCTTATATAAAAGTATGAGTAACAGCTCTGACCAACTATCTTCTGCCCTTGCCATAACGGTTCGTCCCCCATGGGCCCCTCCACTTGGCGGAGGATGCACCCATGGAGTGAGGATGTTATCCCAGTTCATTATTGTGATTGACTCTTCACATGTGCTGACATTTATATTCAATCTCTACGCAAAAGCCTATTGCTAAAGAAATTTTGGTCCCACTCCTATACTCACTCTTGTTTCTAAACCTACCAACTATCATCCTAATCCTACTTACTATCCCTTTTTGACTGGATGTTCTCTTCAACATTCAATCATTGAAGATACAAGGTCCTATGCCATTGTATATCGATTCATCTGAGACGTCTGTGCAGAATATAATTCAAAACTAAGTATCCCACTCAAGCGCCTAATGCCTTACTGGGCTTCAAATCTTACCTAGATTTCTGTTGGTTCCAATACCATTATTCATCTCGCAGAAGGATTCCTAACCCAAATCGAACCTGTTATTAACCCTAACCATACACTGTTCGCTCAATCTCACTTTACAGAAGAGCAGGTAAAGAGTTGGTCTTACAATACAAGAATGTAGGGGATCTTCCACCTGCTGAGAACCTCAAAGGTCCATTCAGAAATGATCCCTGGATAAGATGTAGGCAGCTATGGAGGACCTAAGAGAGCAAAAATCATCTTCCATGGCAAAAACCCTGGTCAGGACGAAGGGATGTGTCTGAAACAGCCGCTTTCTTCTTAATATAGAGAAGATGGACCAAACCAGGCCTGTGTGGAGAGCTGTTCCCAGGTGCCTATGGTTGAAATACCATTCTTACTTTTGAAAGTGTCACAGGAAGTAGGGGCAGTCTCCATTTCATGGGACCCTATGAAACAACTGTTAGCACAAAGTGGTTGTCAAGGCAGTGACCTCTTTCAGTTTCTGAAGGAATTGACCTACCTAACTTCCTTGGTGTTTGAAATCTCTGAACTTGGGATCCAGGAAGCAAGGCATCCAGAGCCAGTCCCAGTCTCAGTCACATTGGCCTCACTTGTTTGGATTTACCAAAGATAGGGTCAGTCTTTCTTGGTACCTACTGATGTGAGGATGGCCAAATACCAGGAGAGCTCTGAAGAGGGGCCTTTCCAGGGAAAGCAGATAGTTGCTCACCAATGGCTCCTGGCAACTTCACAGAGTTGGAAAAGGAGACAAGATCTGAGACCCCACAGGGCATTTCGGTGGAACAGAGTATGGCCCACCAGTCAGAGGACACTCCATATATTCACACACCTACTTGGGAGAAGGAGGTGCCGTTTGAGTATGGGTGTGAGTATGCGGTTTTGTCTCATGTTCTGAGAATAGATAGGAAAGTCGGTTTGTTTGGTTTGGAGTGGACTGTTTCTTGTATGTCATTTGACAAGGCAAGTGTTTCTATATCTGTGTATCCTACTGTGTCCGTGGTTGTAGACATTAGAAAAGACAATGCATCAATGGATGTGTCCTGTCTAATAGAAAGCTCCCATCATTCATCCCGCCCAATTTATGAATGGACTGCAGCTTGCCTTATAGATGGGCAAAACCTATTATCTTCCCAAGTTCCAGTTGTCTTCCTGAATTCTGGAAACTCTCCAGAATAGGCTCATGGTTTTGTGTCCAAGATATAAACCACTTCCACACTCTGTGAAATGGCCATGTACTGAATAGCTGAAGGGAATGGGGGCATCTCAGAAAACTCAGATATCAGTGTGACCAGGAAAGTCTCAGAGGAGAAACCCTGCTTTGGGCCTTTTGCTTGCCTATTGTACTGTTGCCCTTAATGTCAGGATGGTTTTTGCCTCAGGCCACACTTTGTGAAGCGTGAAGAAATTAATTTTCATATGGAAAAGAATGGGCATCACCTGTGGCTCTTTGCTTAATTGCTTTGGAAAGGGATGCGTCTGAATCAGCATCTTGGCCCTGTATGAGGCTGTGGCTTAAATTCTCAGCACCAGATGGATCTCAAGAAAGATCCCATGTGTGCATCCAAAAAAAATGGCAAAAAGTTCAGTTTTTGTGGATGAAGTTTCTTGCCTTTCTCTCTTAGTTTCATGACCTTTATCAAGTGAGAATAGGGATCCTTTGGGTCAAATGAGTTCTTGAAAGCCATGCAGAGGTGCTTGGGTTTCCTCATGACTCCAAATCACATGAAGAGTCTATACCTGACAGGCAGTAGGCCTCAAATTGGAGAAGCAGAGCAGTATTAAGAGCTGGCCTACTTGATCACTCCTGGTTCACAGGAAGGGTGTCCAGGCCACAATGACTTTAGGCAAATGAGGGGCAAGGGAGCTTTTTTTGAACACTGTCTTTGGATGTGCCCCTCATGGAAATATCCAGCCACAGTTTATGATGAGTGTATATATGGAAGAATATGAGGGCTATGTGGGAGTGTTTTGGTTTTAATTCTGGTCATTTGTGTGGCGGTTGGGAGATGACTGGGTCCACCGGGGTTTAAACTCTGGTGTGATTCCCCTTAGAGACTGTGTTGTGAAACTGACCTCAGAGAATTATTGCCATGAAATGTGTTGAGATTTTTGGAGGCCACACATGGGAGTCACCCTTGGAAACTGAGATCTAGACCAAGGGTGGCATTCCACACAGCACAGGGAATCTCAGCAATGATATCATGTGATTTTATTCTGAAAGACTTGGCAGCCATAGTTGAGAGTCAAAACAAACATGGACCTCACATTGTAGACTTCTATGGGCCTGGCTTCATGTAACATTTGGCCACTCTTTGGGAAACCTTGCCTGTGAGAGTTCTCTAGAGCATTCATTGAAATGAGATTCCTCACCATTTAACGGTACCTGAATGAATTGAAACCCAGAGTGCCTCCAAATTCATCCTTGAAAAATGGCTACATAAATACAATGACATTTTTGAAATTCCCATGACCAGGTGGCACTGGACAACCATGAATGTCCTGTTGCTGATTTGAGTGTACCAGACACTGCCTTGATTGACAGGGTTTCATGATAATGATGTAGAACAGAGATGTCAGTAAGTTGGAGCCTGCTGATTAGTGGTCGTAGAGAAGTGTTGTGCACGTGTGTGTTAAAAAATCTGTGGTGCGGTCATGTGGATCTGCCATTGGCTTTCAAATGGGTTGTGACTGACATGGAGCAGCCAGCAGAACCTTGTATGTAGAGGCATCTTGTTATATGGAGAAGTTTCAGGGCAATGTTCAGAATCAGGTTGCTATGGTCAAGGGGGCAAGCTATGTGGGATAGAAGCCAGATTGGTGTATTCTCCTGTAGACCCTGACCCACGACACGTGACAGAACTCCCTCCAGCAGTTTGTCCTAGTTGAACTTTTTGAATTTTGTGAAGCAAATACCAAACTCCCAGTGCAGCGGCAAGAAACACCACAAAAAGTGGAAGGTGACCAAATAGCTTCACACTCCACATGGGGAGACACTTAGCCCCCAGTGGCCACAATTATCTACAAAGAGAGAATTCAGCACTGCTGCCTAATGTTCATTGGAATATAAGAGACCATGTCCTCCAGGTCACATAGATGCAGACCCAGCTTTGATGGTCTCACTACAAAGGAAGATAAAGCTCCTGACAACAACATATATTTCAAGTGCCCAACCTCAGAGGCAGTTTCTGAAGAAGTATTTAGGCCAGCAGAGCTCCATGATTGTGGAGTTTACACTGTCCCTTACTTTTGGAAACTGGTCTACCACCTTCAAAGTTCTAAACTCCTGAGCAATTTTCATTCCAGATATATATTCACAGATTTTATAACTCTTCTCCTCAAATTGTGTCTTACTTGGAGCGAAGGAAATGTCAAGGAATTGTTCTGGATGAGAGTGGAAGGATTTTTGTGTAGCACATGTTTGCATACACATTGGATTCATTTTCCAATTTTCCAATTGAAATACTGAATACCTGACACTACCCCATACCCTACTAGACTCTGTGTACTAATCCTAATATGATGGAGAAAAATAATCCCCAAAAAATTGAAATACAAGCATTTACAAAAGAGGCCTGGTGTATATTTGGACTTGCCTTATGCACTGTATAGGGTAGGAGTTATAAATCTAGTCAATTTTTTGTTGAAATAGTTCTCCAGTTGTTTTTAAAGTTAACCAATATGTGAATTCCTGTCTCCCTTTCACTGTAGCCTATTCAGCATATGTATTTTTATAAGCACATATACAATCGTACCTGGTACCACACGTACACTATTTTGTGGTTGCTGACTTGGCAGATACAAATTGTGAGAAGAGATCACTCCTTCTAAATGCTGATGGAACTGAAAATTCAACCTATGGGTGAGTTTCCTAGCTGAACAACATTATATATAAATCCATGTTCAGTAAAATGAATATTTTTGATCTGTGAATGATATATATTTCATGGTGAATTTCAATTGGCATATAGTGCTAATTTTTAATATCTGTATATATATATATATATATATATATATATACTATCCAGATTTTTCAAAATATGAAATATATCTGTCTTATTATACATTTCCTAAATTCATTCATATTCATGTATGTGGATTTATAATGATCTTTTCACAAGATCATTCTCAGAAATATTCATCCACCTGAAATACATATTTGTTTCCTACTACTGAAAACTAACTTCAGTGAATGGTGTATACAAATCCTAATATTTCTTCAGTAACTGACCAAGTTTAACATCAATGCAAGTAGACTCCTATGGAACATGATGGGTATTTTGATGTTAATTTTTTTTCAACACTGGTGCATTACAATTTCTTTAGTTTATGCACATCATTGGATATAGATTTCATCCACAAGTTTGCAAATTTATAAGCATTTGTTTCACTTTCAATCACTTTCTACTTCAGAACACATATATTTCTTCATGTTTCTTGACTGGTCTTTTCATGAGACTTCTTTCCAAACACATTATTTTTGATATCCATAAGTACTTTTGAAGCAAATCTCACACACCCTACATGATGAACCATAACCCTAATATTACGATTAGATGTATAACTGGTTAGAATGAATGATTGTATATCAATATATGATTTCTTATATATTTTCAGATATCAATTCAATCCATTATTTAATGTGGAACCAGTTATATTATTTATACACAATATTGTCTATTCATGCATTATCTCTATATTCATAGACACAGTGTACACCTCTTTATACCCCCAATACTAATTTACATGTCTTCAAAATATTCCTCCTTGAAATGGTGGAAGAAATACTCATGTCACCTGACCTATGTATACATTTTATCACAGTAATATTCTGGACACAAAAAGCAAAGGTCACACTTATGATTGTACCAATGTAAAGGTTGGTCGAGCGTTGGAGTAAGAGACCACCAAGAGACTGTCACATGCAACAGCAAAGTGTTTATTGGGGGTCCAGCATGCTGTGGCTCAGAGCTCACTTGAATTTAGCAGAGAGCCCTGAGAACAGCTTAAGCAGAGCTTATATACTTTCCTTAGAGAGGGCAGGGAGTGAAATTTATTGATGGGTCATGGCAAGTGGGCGGTTTGTTTGCAAATGTGTGAGGGAGTACATTCTGCAGTTTGGCAATTGGGGACAGTACATTTGGGGAACAAGATAAGCAAACAGTTCTCAAGATTTCAACAGTGTTTTGTTAAGCATACAGAAAAACAGAAATTGACAAGTACCTATTTTATTATCCTTTCATTCCCCACTTCTTGTTCTGGTTACTTTTAATCATAAAAGTGATCATTGGGGGGTGTCACAATTCATGTCTGCTAGTCGGAAACATTGTTGTCTGATTACCATAAGTTTAACTTGTCCAATTTGAGCTTGGAGAAAAGAAACTACACGGTTGAGCATACAGGGCCCTACAGTTAGCAATAATATGAAGATTATTAAAGGACCGGCCAAGGCTGATAAAAGTGTAGTTACCCACGGGGACTGTGTGTACCAAGACTCAAACCACCCTTTTTGGGCCTCTGTCTCTCGTTGACACTCTTCAAGGCGTTTTTTTTTAATTTACTCATAGATTCTTTTACAACTCCAGTATCGTCAGCATAAAACCAATATTCTTCCCTCAATGCAGCCCAAAGGCCCCTTCTCTCATGAAGAGAAGGTCCAAATGTCGCCTGTTCTGTAAAACTACTTCAGAGAGCGAGGTTAAAGATTCCTGTAAAGCTGTGATGGAGGTTTTTAATATCTTTAAGTTTTGGTCTATTGGTACTTGTCATTGGGTTATTTGTTGTGTCCCATGGACTAGGGCAGTGGTTCCTGTGCCCACCCCTGCAGCAACTCCTATTCCGAATAGGATGGCTAAAGTGAGGAATACAGCTTCCCAGCAGAACCGAGATTTTTGCCCCCCTATTTGATTTTTAAATGAACCTGTTTAATGATAGAGCACTCTGGGAATCATCTGCACCATTACATAATTAATCACATCTGTTGACCATTTTATTAACCCATTAACAATGTTTAAGTATATAGAATTACACTTTTGTAGGGACAGACAAGGCAAGGCACCTAAGATAGCACCGAAGCTAGGGAAACAATCCTATTTGGTTGCAAACGGATTTAGAGGGCATTGCTTCTGTTGTAATCAATTAATCCGCTGAACCCCAAGTTTAGGTAGTTTCAGAATTTTGTACCCAACATGTAGGTAAAGTGGCTCAGAAGTTCACAGTCTGCAGAAGTTCACAAAAAGCTGTTTTTGTTTCTGTTTTATTTCCTCTGTTCTATGCAAGTTTAGTTTTTAAGGACACTTGGGAGGGGGAGAGATTTTGTCTTCTCTTTTTTTTTCTCCCTGCCAGCTATTACCATGGAGCCCAGTTGGTAACTTCTTTATCTTAGAAATGTAGCCATCTCTGTGAAGCCCCAGCTCAAGGCCAGAGGCCTTGTTCACATATTTTGTGAAAAACTAGTAAAGGGGTGTCTAGCATAGCAGAGCTGATTTTTCCAGCCCATGGTACGTAGAACAGGGCAACAAGAAAAGAGGAAGTTTATCTACATTGAACTCCTTCATTGGGACTCTTTTGCTAAAAGTCCTAAATTCAGCCATGGTGAAGACTTCTGGAGAAGGTCAGTTAAGAATTTTCTGTGGTCCTGGTACAGAGGGGGAAGACGTGAAAGGCGGGTGGTGAGAGCAGCTCCGTGGATCTGAGAATGAGGAAGAAGAGATGTAAAAGAATAATGGGAAAGGGCTTTGGGATTTTCCTAGCATCAAAAAGTTGAGCAGTAGAACAGATAGACCAGAGGGGAAGATGGGAGTGAGTATCTCAAAAAGCCTGTGAGGGACTTCAAATTCTTAGTAACCTGTTTTCAGTGTTGACAAAGCAACTTTAAAGGCCATTTTCATTACATCTTGGATAGGGGTCTGAGGGCTCTCCTCTGCCTGTTTGAGCTTTGGGTTAGCTGGTAAAAGGACCTGTTGGGACCCGGTGCGGACACTGACAGGAGAAGAGAGGAGTGAGTGGGAAGAGGGGTATCTCAGTACCTACTACCTCAGCAAGGGGGCAATTGTCTGAGAACCAGCGGTGGTTTGGGTATTTGATCTAGTAATTGGAGAGGAGAAATCAGGTTGCTGAGTTGGGATTGACAGCAGAGCATCTGGAGTAGATGGCAGAGGGTGAGGATCTATTGGAGATGTATAGTTCAGGATTTGAGTGAAGGAGGAAAAAGGCCTCCACATAGGGGAATTTCCTTCCACGCTATTGAGCACTTGCCGCAGTTAAAAAGGTCACACAGAATTTGAGGTTATAGAGACCCCCCTGGGGGCCATCGGTTTTGGTTGTTAATTGGTAATATGGCCAATGCTGTGTACTGAATTTGATGAAAAGTTTGGGTTCCTCTAGGCAGCCCCTATATGCTCAAATCCCTATGACTCACAGAAGAAGTCGGCTTTTTCCTCACACAGCCTTGGCTTTTGTGGCTTTGATAACTGCCGGGTAAACATAGTAATCTAGGCTAGCCAACCTGCATCTGGCTCACGTTTTCCTTCACCCACAATAGCAAAACTCACACACTCTTCCTGATAAACCATAACCCTAATATTACCATTAGATGTTTAACTCGTTGGAATGAATGTATGTATATCAATATAAGATTTCCTGTATATTTTCAGATATCAATTAAATCCATTATTTAAAATTGGAACTAGTTATATTATTTATTCACATTATGATTTATTAATGCATTATCTCTGTATTCATAGATACAGGGTAAACTTATTTGTATCCCGAATACTAATTTATAAGTCTTCAAAATATTGCTCTGAGAACTGGTGGAAGAAATACTCATGTCACCTTATCTACAAATATATTTTATCACAGTAATATTCTGGACACAAAAACCAAAGGTCACACTTATGCTTCTACCAAAATCTAAATGGAAAGTGAGCAGGGATTACTAAAAACATCCACGTTCAGTTTGCCTAATGCTCTCTAATGTCAATCCTATTGGTAATTACATATTTGTTTCTTCCTAAGATTATATATTCTCTCAAGCATGTTGAAATTGTCTAATCCAATCACTCACTTTATACTTTGCCTGATTTCCTAATGTCTCTATTGATATCTGCTTTCCTACATATTTTCACCAGTTCATCATTGTGACTCACTCTTCACATGTGCTGACATTTACAGTCATTCTCTACAAGAAACCCTATTTCTAAAGAACTTTTGGTCCAAATCCTATACTCACTCTTCTTTCAAAATATACCGATTACCTTCCTAATCCTGCCAACTCTTCCTCTTTCACTACATTCAATCATCCAAGGTAAATGGTCCTATACCATTGTATGTCGATTTATCTGAGACAACTGTGCAGAAAGTAATTCAAAGCTAAGTATCCCCATCAAGGGCCCAATGCCCTTCTGGGCTTCAAATCGTACCTAGATTTCTGTTTTCATACGTATATTTCTCCTCTATATTCTTATAAATATCGCAGGTTCCCTATACCATTATTAATCCAGCAGAATGATTCCTAATCCAAATTGAACATGTTATTAATACTAACCATACACTGTTTCCTCAATCTAACTTTACAAAAGAGCAGGGACAGAGTTGGTCTTAAAATACAGGAATGTAGGGGATCTTCCACCTGCTGAGAACCTCATAGGTCCATGCAGAAATGATCCCTGGAGAAGATGTATTCAGCTATGAAGGACCTGAGAGGGCAAAAGTCATCATCCATGGCAAACAACTTGATGTGGATTGTCTGAATGAGGCACTCTCTTCTCAATGTAGAGAAGGTGGACCAATCCAGGCCTGTGTTGAGAGCTCTTACAGGGTGCCTATGGTTGATATACCATTCTAACTTGTAAAAGTGTCACAGGAAATAGGGGCAGCCTCCATCGCATGGGACTCTTGGAAGCAACTGTTAGGACATATGGTTACCAAAGCAGTGATCTCATTCAGTTCCTGAAAGAAGTGACCTCACCTCATTTTCTTGTTGATTTAACTCTCTGAACATGGGATCCAGGAAGCCAGGCATCCAGAGCCAGTCCCAGTCCCAGTTTCAGTGTGCTCACTTGATTGGAATTAACAAGGATAGGGTCAGTCATTCTTGGTACCTTCTAATGTGAGGATCGGCAAATGCCATGAAAGCTCTGAAGAGGGGCCTGTCCTGGAAAAGATGGTAGTGGCTCAGCACTGGCTACTGACAACTTCGGAGACTTGCCCAAAAAACCAGATCTGAGACAGGACAGGACATTTCAGGGAAAGTCTGTCAGTCAGAGGACACTCCAGTTAGTCACAGACCTACTTGCTGGAAGGAGGTGCCTTTGTGGGTGTGGGTGTGTGTTTGTGGTTATGTCTCATGGTCTGAGAATAGGTAGGAAAGGCGGTTTGTTTGGTTTGGATTAGACTGCTTCTAGAATGTCATTTGACAAGGGGAGTGTTTCTATATCTGTGTATCACACTGTGTCTGTGGATGCAGACATTAAAAAAGAGAATGCATCAATGATTGTTTCCTGTCTAGTAGACAGCTTTCCAGCGTTCATCCTGCCCAATTTATGAATAGAGTGTGGCTAGCCTTATTGATGTGCATCACCTGCTACCTTCCTAAGTTCCTGCTTTCTTCCTGAATTCTGGCCACTCTGCTTTAGGCCTTTTGCTTACCTAATGTTCTGTTGCCCTGAATTTCAGGAAGGTCTTTGCCTCAGGCCACCCTTTTTTGAATCCTGAAGAAAACAGTTTTCAAATGGAAATGAATAGGCATCACCTGTGTTTCTTTGATTAAATGCTTTGGAAAAGGATGTGTCTCAATCAGCCTCTTCACCCTGTGTGAGGCTGTGGCTTAGATTCTCAGCACCTAATTTATCTAAAGAAAGATCCCATATGTGCATCCAAAACCACAATGGCAAAAAGATCAGTCATTGTGGATGAAGTCTCTTGCCTTCCTCTGTTAGGTTCCTGACCTCTATCAAGTGAGAATAGGGATCCTTTGGGTCAAATGAGTTCTTCAAAGCCATGCAGTAGTTCTTGAGTTTTCTCATTACTCCAAATCGCATAAAGAATTTATACCTGACAGTCAGTAGGCCTCAAATTTGACAAGCAGAGCAGTATTAATGGCAGGCCTATTTGATCACTCCTGGTTCACCGGAAGTGTGTCCAGGCCACTCTGACTTTAGGCAAATGAGTGGCAAGGGAGCATATTTTTGACACTGTCTTGAGCTGTGTCCCTCATGGAAACCACCAACCGGAGTTTATGATGAGTGCCTATATGGAAGAAGATGAGGGCCATGTGGGAGTGTTTTGGTTTTAATTTTGGTTATTTGTGTGACAGTTGGAAGAGATGACTGGGTCCACCTTGGCTTGAACTCTGGTGTGATTCCCCTTAGATACTGAGTTCAGGAAATGACATCAGAGAAATATTGCCATGAACTGTTTTGGGATTTTAGGAGACCACGGATAAGAGTTGCCCTTGGAAACTGATCTAGGGCCAGGTTTGCTTTCCACAGAGCACTAGGAATTTCAGCTAGGATATCACATGATTTTATTCTGAAAAACTTGACAGCCAGAGTTGAGAGGCAAAACACACATGGACCTCACATTGTAAACCTCAATGGGCATGGCTTCATGTGACATTTTGGCTACTCTTTGGGAAGTCTTGCCTGTGATAATTCTCCACAGCTTTCTATGAAATGAGCTTCCTCACCATTTAATGTTTCCTGATAAATACCATGAAATTTTTGAAATTCCCATGAACAGGTGGCACTGGAGAATCTTTGGATGTCCTGTTTCTGATCATGAGTGTACCACACAGTGCCTTGATTGACTGGGTTCCATGAAAATGGTGTAGAACAGAGATGCCAGTAACTTGGTGCCTTCTGAGTAGTGGGCCTAGAGGAGTGGTGGGCAGGAGTGTGATAAAACATCTGCGGTGGGGCCATGTGGATCTGCCATTGTCTTCAAAATGGCTTGTGACTGACATCGTGCAGCCAACAGACCCTTATAAGTAAAGGCATTTTGTTATATGGAGAGGTTTCAGGGCAATGTTCAGAATCAGGTTGCTATAGTCAAGGGGGCAAGCTATATAGGATAGAAGCCTAGTTGGTGCATTCTCTTGCTGACCCTGTTTCACCACACGTGACAGAACTCCCTCCAGCCCTGTGTCCCAGTTGAATTCCTTGTATTTCGTGAAGCAAATACCAAACTCCCAGTGCAGCTGCAAGAAACACCAGGAAAAATGGAGGATGACCAAATGACTTCACGGTCCACAGGGGGGGAGACACTTAGTCCCCAATCGCCACAGTTGACCTAAAAAGATAGAATTCAGCACTGCTGCCTCATGGTCATTGGAAAATAAGAAACCACTTCCTCCAGGTCACATAGATGCAGACCCAGCTTTGATGGTCTCACTACAAAGGAAGCTAAAGCTCCTGACAACAACATATATTTCATGTGTCCAAACTCAGAGGCTGTTTCTCAATAAGTCTTTATTCCACCAGAGCTCCATGTTTGTGGCGTGTTTACCCTGTCCCTTACTTTTGGAATCTCCTCTACCACCTCCAAGTTTGTAAACTCCTGAGCATGTTCCATTCCAGATATATAATCACGGATTTTCAAACTCTTCTCTTCTAATTGTGTCATACTTGGGGTAATGGTTATGTCAAGGCTTTGTTCTGGATGAGTGTGGGAGGATTTTTTGTAGCACATATTTGCCTACTCATTGAATTCTTTTTCTAATTTTCCTTTGGAAGTACTTTATCCCTGACACTACCCCAAACCCTACTAGACTCTGACTACTAATCCTAATATGATGGAGAAAAATAACCCAAACAAATTGGAAATGCAAGCAGTTCAGAAGTACAGTTGGAATTGCCTTTTGCATGATAAAGTGTAGCTGTTGTAAAACTTGTCAATTTTTTGTTGAAATAGTTCTCCATGTGTTTTTAATTTAACAAATAAAAAAAATCCTGTCTCTCTTTCTCTGTAGCCTATTCAGCACATGTAATTTCATATGCACATATAGATTCCTACCTGGTATCACATGTACATTCTTTTGAGATGGCTGATTTGGCAGATACAAATTGTTAGCAGAGATCACTCCTACTAAACGCTGTTGGAACTGAAAATTCAAACTATTCGTGAATTTCCTAGTTGAACAACATTATACATAAATCATGTTGAGTAAAATAAATATATTTGGACCTGTGGATGATATATATTTCACAACAAATTTCGATTGTCATATATATTGCTACTTTTTAATGTCTGTGTGTTATATGTATATCCAAATATATGTGGATGATATATATTTCACAACAAATTTTGATTGTCATATGTATTGCTACTTTTTAATGTCTCTGTGTTATATGTGTATATATATATATATATATATATATATATATATATATATATATATATATATACATATATACACACACACACACACTCCAGATTTTTCAAAATATGAAATATATGTGTCTTACTGTACACTCTATCAATTCATTGATGCTCATGTATGTGGATTTATAATCAATATTTCACAAGATTATTCTCAAAAATATTCATCAACCCGAAATACATATTGTTTCCTAGTACTGACAACTAACTTCAGTGAATGGTGCATACAAATCCTAATATTTCTACAGTAACTCATCCTGTTTAACATCAATGCAAGTAGATTCCTATGGGATATGATGTAACTTTTGACATTCATTTTTATTTAACACTGGTACTTTACAATTTCTTCAGTTTATGCACATCATAGGATATATATTTCATCCACAATTTCGCAAATTATAGGCATTTGTTTCACTTTCAATCACTTCCTGTTTTAGAACACATGTATTCCTCCAGGTTTCTTGACGGGTCTTTCAGTGAGACTTCTTTCCAAACACTTTATTTTTGATTTCCATAATCACTTTTGAAGCAAAACTCACACACCCTTCATGATAATCCATAACCCTAATGTTAACATTAGATGTACAACTGGTTGAAATGAATGAATGTATATCAATATAAGATTTCGTATATATTTTCAGATATTAATTCAACCATTATTTAAAGTGGAATCAGTTATATTATTTATTCACAGTATCGTCTATTCATGCATTATCTCTATATTCATAGACACAGGATACACCTCATTGAACTCCAGTACTAATTAATACATCTTCAACATATTGCTCCCAGAAATGGTGGAACAAATACCCATGTCACCTGATCTACATATACATTTTATCACAGTAATATTCAGGACACAAAAAACACAAACGTCACACTTATGATTGTACCAAACCTAAACGGAAATTGAACATGGATTACTAAAAACATCCATGTCCAGGTTGCCTAATGTGCTCAAATGAAAATCCTATTGGTGACTACATATTTGTTTCTTCCAAAGATTATATAATCAAACTCAACCCTTTTGAAAAAGTCTAATCCTGTCACTCACTTTATACTTTGCCTGATTTTGTAATGTCTCAATTGATATCTTCTTTCCTAGATATTTTCCCCAGTTCATCATTGTGACTGAATCTTCACATGTGGTGACACTTACATTCACCCTCTAACCGAAACCCTATTGCTAAAGAACATTTGTTCCAAATCTATTATTCCCTCCTTCCTAAACCTACCGAATATCTTCCTAATCCTAACTTCTATCACTTTTTGACTGGATGTTCTCTTCTACATTCCATCATCCCAGGTACAAGATACTATGCCATTGTATATCGATTTATCTGAGACATCTGTGCAGAAAGTAATTCAAAGCTAAGTATACCAATCAAGGGCCCAATGACCTTCTGGGCTTCAAATCTTACTTAGATTTCTGTTTTCATAATTATATTTCACCTATATATTGTTGTAAATATTGCAGGATCCCAATACCTTTATTCATCCTGTAGAATGATTCCTAACTGAAATTGAATCTGTTATTAACCCTAAGCATACACTGTTCCCTCAATCTTACATTACAGAAGAGCAGGGACAGAGTTGGTCTTAAAATACAGGAATGTAGGGGATCTTTAACCTGCTAATAACCACAAAGGTCCTTGCAGAAATGATCCCTGGAGAAGATATAGGCAGCTATGAAGGACCTGAGAGAGCAAAAGTCATCTACCATGGAAAGCAACCTGGTCAGGATGAAGGGTTGAGTCTGAATCATCCTCTCTGATCTTAATGTAGAGAAGATGGACCAAAGCAGGCAATTATGGAGAGCTGTTCCTGGGTGCCTATGTTTGATTTATCATTCTAACTTGTGAAAGTGTCACAGAGAGTAGGGGAAGCCTCCATCTCATGGGACCCTTGGAAGCAACTGTTAGGACAAACTGGTTGCCAAGGCAGTGACCTCATTCAGTTCAGGAAGGAAGTGACCTCACCTCACTTCCTTGGTGATGGAATTCTCTGAACTTGGGATTCGGGAAGCCAGGCACCCAAAAGCAGTCCCAATCCAAGTCCCATTGGTCTCACTTGTTTGGATTTACCGAGGACAGGGTCAGTCTTTTTTGGTACCTACTGATGTGAGGATGGCCAAATGCGAGGAAAGCTCTGAAGAGGGTCCTTTTCTGAGAAAGCAGGTAGTGGCTCAGCGCTCGCTTCTGACAATTTCAGAGAGGTGGCCAAAGAGACCAGATCTGAGATAGGACAGGCCATTTCTGGTGAACATAGCATGGTCCACCACTCAGAGTAAACTCCGGATAGTCACAGACCTACTTGGGGGAAGGAGGTGTCTTTGTGGGTATGGGTGTGGGTTTGTGGTTTTGTCTCATATTCTGAGAATAGGTAGGAAAGGCGGTTTACTTGGTTTGGAGTGAACAGCTTTTACTAAGTCATTTGACAAGGCGAGTGTTTCTATGCCTGTGTAACCCACTGTGTCCGTGGTTGTAGATATTAGAAAAGAGGATGCATCATTGGATGTGTCCTGTCTAGTAGAAAGCTTCCCAGCATTCATCCTGCCCAATTTATGAATGTACTGCAGCTTGCCTTATCGATGGGCAACACCTGCTATCTTCCTAAGTTCCTGTTTTCTTTCTGAATTCTGGCCACTCTGTAGAATAGGCTCATGGTTTTGTGTCCAAGGTATGTACCACCTCCAATCTCTGTGACATGGCCATGTACTGAATAGCTGAAAGGAATGGCGACCATGTCAGAAAACTCAGATATCAGTGTGACCATGAAAGTCTCAGTGGAGAAACCCTGCTTTGGGCCTTTAGATTACCTATTGTTCAGCTGCCCTGAAAGTTGAGAGAAACAAAAACCATGAGTACTGAATAAATTTTGCAGCAGTTGGAACATGTCGCTGTATTGAGGTTCCCTCACCAGACTTTAGTTTCCCCAGTTATCTGGACTGTCAATGTAACCTTTTAATTTTAGTGTTACAGTTGTCCTTCCCCATTAGATACAGTGTAATAATTTCATGTCATCTGATCTTGCAAAATCCTTTTACTAGTATGACCTTTGTGTCTAATAGAGAAATCTTCACTTCTGTTACTCAGGGCTGGATAATCGTACTAGCAGACACGAAGCTCTGGCAGCTCCTCTTGATAGTCTCTTTTTACAGTTATCAGGCATTCCTGTCTGAGAATCCTTCTTTTAGTTTCCAGTCTTACTTATTTTGGGAGGCTAACATAAATTGTATACCTTAAAATTTTATTATTATTATTATTATGATGATGATGATGATTATTATTATTATTAATTAAAATGCCCAGGAATGGCTGTATTTTCGTTTTAACTGTCTTTGCTAACTGTTTAAGATGAAACAGTCAAACTGACTTCTGTTTCTATCTATTTTTCACAGTCAGCTGAGCTTTTATGGGAGTCAATTCTGGGGAAACTTGAGAGCAGCTTCTCACTTCTGATAGTGCCATTTTCGCTAGGTGGGTCCAGGTCTTGCTTGACCATGTGGTTTCCCTCAGAAGCATAAGAATGTCTCCCTTCTCTGATAACTCTCCTCTTCATGGCAAATGCACTCACTGGCTTTATGTTCACCAGTGGTCTCATTATTTTTCCTGATCTGGAGGTTATTTGGCCCAGAGTTGCAAAGCTCTTTAGAGAAGTCCCCTGTTCCCTGGATTCAGACTGACTCAGAGGGCAAGAGCCAAATATTGGTTTTCTTGGCCCTTTTCATTTAACTTTAATTAAATCCTAATCTGAAACATCCAGCAAATAAATTTTAACAGCCTTATATTACAAGTACTGGGATTTAATGTCTATAACTTTATAATTATTTATCTTTTAATTAATTGGGATCTGTATTATTCTGTCTTATAGGTGATGACTTATTATCTTAAATTAACCCATGTTGTGTTCTTAAAGCAACACTCTGTAAAACACTAACAGGGAATCTTTAGATCACTTATAAGGAAATTACAAAATAAAAATTTTTAACAAGAGTAAAAATACTTAGTTCGTGTAACAGCTACCCTAAATTTTTTGGCTGAGTTATACACTATATCCCCTGTTTAAATCCTAGTAATCTTGACACAAATCAAAAACCAAAGAAACTTTTGAACATAACTTTAAAAGAAATAAAATCTGACCTACTGCTTTCGTAGTCATTCTCACATGTTGTAAGATGGGACACACAGCCTTATTTCAGTTAAGGCAGGGCTCTATATGAATCTTTAGTGTTTTAGATCTAAAGGTGATCTTTGTTTTTTAAATATCATTTTACAAAGTTTACATAAATTGTGTCAGGTCACATGAACATTTGCTAACACCGTATGATATCAGATTTAAAACATGAATTAAAGAAAGGCTGAAAGTTTTTAACCTTTACATAGATTAGGCTCTCAATAACTTAAAAATACATTTAAATGGTTCCCCAATGTAAAAAGTAACATAAAACTTTACATATCTTATTGATAACAGGTAAATAAATCCCCAATATATTTTTTTACCATATAAATTTAGAACAACAGATTGATATAATGCTCTTTTCAAGTTTCTACCTTACAGACTTGTATACCTGGAAGATATGAGCACATTGACAGCAACACAATTACATTGATGTTCTACATTAACCAAGTTTAGCTTTTAAAGAAATGGCAGTACAGTTCTCTAAAATAACAGTTCTTATTTATTCAGTTGTTTAATTTTTATGGTTGTTTGCTCTAGAAAAAAATAAAACTTAATAACACAGTTTTATGGGTAAACTTATGTTTTCAGAAATTTTTGTCTCTTTAACACATGACTGAATTTTACAATCTTATACACACTTTAGTACAAACTTATACAGACCTTAGTAAATCAATCAGATATCAAACAAAACTACTCATGAATGAGTAATCCCATATGAAATTTACTTTACTTATTTATTAAAATATTAGACAATTGAATTGAAAATTGTAAACCATTTTTTTGTTGTTGAAGGAAAAGTCCTTGAACAAAGGCATATTAGACCTTTTGTAGACATTAATATTTTATTAGATTTTTGAACACCTAGAAAACCTTGTGAGCTTAAATTTAAAGAGCAATTCCCTACAGAACAGAACAGAGGACAGAACCATTCTCATTACTGTCCCGGAGAGGGGTATATGTTAGCCTACCCAGGCCACCTCCCTGTCATCAGAAGTACTCTCCCTTAACTGGATAGCAGATGTTATAAAGGCGTCACTTACCTATGGAGGCCTCCTCTACCAGGAGCTTGCTAATAGTTTTAGTGCTTTGGTTCTCTGCAGTGCTCCACGGACTGAAGGCTCAATCCAAGGCCTTGGAACGTCTTAAGTTGCACACCCCCTAGAGTGGCTCTCCAGTGTGGAGCCCTAGAGGGCAGGCCAGCTTCAGAATTTCCACAGTCTGGTCTTGTGATCTGGTCGGGCAGGGTTATCTCGCTTTGGAACTCCAAAATGTAAGACCAGAATGCAAGAAAAGACCACTGACTCCAATTAAAATCAAATTAAGGCAAGCTTATTATTTCAACCGGCCAGGCTGCCTCTCCCTCCCAAAATGGCGGGAACAAGACAGCAACCCAACTTTCCTACAGCCCAGATATGTAGCCCAGAAAGATACACAAAAGGGGGGTTACAGATAAGAGAACTTTGACAAGCATCACACTAATGGTATATTACATTTTTTTTTTTTTTTGCTGGTCCTAACATCAGAATTTATGAGGACCATTAGAGCCTCAGAGACACGTTGTCTGGCCAGGGAAAGAAAAATATTTATGAGGTATCATTAAAGTTTTAGAGAGCGCTGCTATCTGGTCAGAGATCCAGACATGGGTGAGTTCAAGGCACTGGTAGGCATTCCAAGCAGGTTCAGAATTTGCGCTAATTTATAGTAAAGCCAAAATTATCTTTTCATGGCTTTGTGGCAAGATGGCCCCCAATTTTAATGAAAGATCAGGTTGGATCTATCAACCCTGTCCCTTACTTTTGGAAACTCCCCTACCACCTCCAAGGTTGTGAACTCCTGAGGATTTTGCATTCCTGATAGGTATTCACAGATTTTCTAACTGTTCTCCTCTAATTGTGTCTTACTTGGGGCCGAAGTAATATGAAGGCATTATTCTGGATGAGAGTGGAAAAATTTTGTGTAGCACATATTTGCATACACATTGGATTCATTATCTAATTTTCCATTCGAAATACTGAATCCCTGACACTAACCAATAGCTGACTAGACTCTGACTACTAAACCATTATGATGGAGAAAAATAACCCAAACAGAATAGAAATACAAGCAGTTCAGAGGAGGAATGGTGTACAGTTGGACTGGTCTTTTGGATGATAAAGGGTTGGTGTTATAAATCCAGTAAATTTTTTGTTTAAATAGTTCTCAATGTGTTTTAAAGTAAACAAATATGTGAATTCCTGTCTCCCTTTCTCTGTAGCCTATTCAGCACATGTAATTTTATATGCACATATAGAATCCTACCTGGTATCACACATACATACTTTTGAGGTTACAGTTACTAGGAAGATACAAATTTTGAGAAGAGATCACTCCTCCAAAACGATTTTGGAACTGAAAATTCAAACTATGGGTGAGCTTCCTAGTTGAAAAACATTATAGGAACTGAAAATTCAAACTATGGGTGAGCTTCCTAGTTGAAAAACATTATACATAAATCCATGTTTACTAAAATAAATACTTTTGCATCTGTTGATGATATATATTTAATGATGAATTTCGATAGGCATAAATATTGCTACATTTTAATGTCTGTGTATATATATATACACACTCTCCAGATTTTTCAAAATATGAAATATATGTGTCTTACATTAACTCCCTGAATTCATTCATGTTCATGTATGTGGATTTATAATCAACTTTTTACAAGATTATTCTCAGAAATATTCATCCACCTGAAATACATATTTGTTTTCTAGTACTGAAAACTAACTTCAGTTAATGTTGCATACAAATCCTAATATTTCTACAGTAACTGACCCACTTAAACATCATTGCCTGTAGATTTGTATGGGACATAATGTGTATTTTGACGTTCATTTTTTTACAACACTGGTACATTATTATTTCTTCAGTTTATGCACATCATAGGATATATATTTCATCCACAAGTTCACAAATTTATAGGCATTTGTTTCACTTTCAATCACTTACTGCTTCAAAACACATGTATTCCTCCAGGTTTCTTAACTGGTCTTTTCATGAGACTTCTTTCCAAACACATTATATTTGATTTCCATAATCAATTTTGAAACAAAGCCCACACACTCTTCATGATAAACCATAAACCTAATATTAAAATTAGATGTATAACCGGTTGGAATGAATGATTGTTTATCAATATAAGATTTCCTATATATTTTCAGATATTAATTCAATCTATTATTTAAAGTGGAATCAGTTATATTATTTTTTCACAATATCCTCTATTCATGCATTATCTCTATATTCATAGACACAGGATACACCTCATTGAACTCCAGTACTAATTAATACATCTTCAACATATTGCTCCCAGAAATGGTGGAAGAAATACCCATGTCACCTGATCTACATATACATTTTATCACAGTAATATTCAGGACACAAAAAACACAAACGTCACACTTATGATTGTACCAAACCTAAACGGAAATTGAACATGGATTACTAAAAGCATCCATGTCCAGGTTGCCTAATGTGCTCAAATGAAAATCCTATTGGTGATTACATATTTGTTTTTTCCTAAGATTATATATTCAAACTCAAGCCTGTTGAAAATGTCTAATCCTATTACTCACTTTATACTTTGTCTCATTTCGTAATGTCTCTATTGATATCTGTTTTCCTACATATTTTCCCCAGCTCATTATTGTAACTCATTCTTTACATGTGCTTACATTGACATTCACTTTCTAACCAAAACCCTATTGCTAAAAATATTTTGGTCCGAATCCTATACTCACGCTTTTTTCTAAACCTACTGACTATCTTCTTAATCCTACCTACTGTCCCTTTTTGACTGGATGTTCTCTTCGACATTCAATCATCCAAGAAAAAAGGTCCTATGCCATTTTATATCGATTCAGCTGAGGCATGTGTGCAGAACATAATGCAAAACTAAGTCTCCCAATCAAGGGCCCAATGCCCTTCTGAGCTTCAAATCTTACCAGGATTCCTGTTTTCATACTTATATTTCACCTATATATTCTTGTAAATATCGCAGGTTCCAATACCATTAATCATCCCGCAGAATTATTCCTAACACAAATCGAACATGTTTTTAACCCTAACCATACACTGTTTCCTCAATCTAACATTGCAGAAGAGCAGGGAAAGTTTTGGTCTTACAATACAGGAATGTAGGGGATCTTCCACCTGCTGAGAACCTCAAAGACCCATGCAGAAATATTCCCTGGAGAAGATGTATGCAGCTATGAAGGACTTTTGAAAGTGAAAGTCATCTTCCATAGCAAACAACCTGGTCAGGATACAGGTTTGTGTCTGAATCAGCCTCTCTCTTTTTAATGTAGAGAAGATGGACAAAACCAGGCCTTTGTGGAGAGCTCTTCCCAGGTGCCTATGGTTTATATACCATTCTAACTTGTGAAAGTGTCACATGAAGTAGGGGCAGCCTCCATCTCAAGGGACCATAAGAAGAAACTGTTAGCACAAAGGGGTTGCCAAGTCAGTGACCTCATTCATTTCAGGAGGAAGTGACCTCACCTCACTTCCTTGTTTTTGGAAGTCTCTGAACTTGGAATCCAGGAAGGCAGGCACCCAGATCCAGTCCCAGTCCCACTCCCAGTGGTCTCACTTGTTTGGACTTACCAAGGTGAGAATCGGTCTTTCTTGGTGCCTACTAATGTGAAGATGACCAAATGCCAGAAGAGCTCAGAAGAGGGGCCTTTCCTGAGAAAGCCGGTAATGGCTCACTGCTGGCTCCTGTCAGTTTCACACAGTTGGCCAAGGATACTAGATCTGAGACAAGATAGTCCAATTCCGTGAAACATAGAATGGCCCACCAGTCAGAGAACACTCTGTATAGTCACAGACCTCCTTGCGGGAAGGAGGTGCCTTTCTGGGTGTGGGTGTGTGTTTGTGGTTTTGTCTCATGTTCTGAGAATAGGTAGGAAAGGCAGTTTGTTTGGTTTGGTGTGAACTGTTTCTGGTAAGTCATTTGACAAGGCGATTGTTTCTATTTCTGTGTATCCCACTGTGTCTGTGGTTGTAGAAATTAGAAAAGAGAATGCATCAATGGATGTTTCCTGTCTAGGAGAAAGCTTCCCAGGGTTCATCTTGCCCCAGATATGTACAACCTCCAAGATCTTTGACAAGGCCATGTACTGGACAGCTGAATGGAATGGGAGCATCTCAGAAAACTCAGATATCAGTGTTACCAGGAAAGTCTCAGTGGAGAAACCCTGCAATGGGCCTTTTGCTTGCCTATTGTTATGTTGGCCTGAATGTCAGGAAGGTCTTTGCCTCAGGCCACCCCTTTGTGAAGCCTGAAGAAAACAGTTTTCAAATGGAAATGAGTGGACATCACCTGTGATTCTTTCCTTAATTGCTTTGGAAAGGGATGTGTCTAAATCAGCATTTTGGCCCTGTGTAAGGCTGTGGCTTAGATTCTCAGCACGTGATGGATCTAAAGAAAGATCCCTTGTGTGCATCCAAAACCAACATCTCCAAAAGAGCACTCATTGTGGATGAAGTCTAACCAACTCCACTAACCAACTCACAGTTATAGTAAATAACTTTTGAAGTTGAAGGGACCCCAGTAAACTTTGAAGTAGATACAGGGGCATTATACTCAGCCTTTAAGGCCCCATTGGGCCCTCTATCAAATAAAAGGTCTCTAGTTCAAGGGGCTAATGGCAGTAAATATCGGGCTTGGACAACTAAGAGGTACATGGACCTGTGGAAAGGAAAAATCCATCACTCCTTCCTAGTAATCCCAGAGTTCCCGGCCCCATTGATGGGTGGAGATCTGCTCACCAAACTCTGGGCCATAATGACATTTAACCCTGAAGGCCCCCAAGTGGAATTTCTAAATCCTTCAGTAAAAACTCCTATAGTCATGGCTTTAACAATGTCAGTAGAAAATGTACATCAACTCACTCACCTTGGTTCAAAGAAATTGCAGTCATTCCTGAAAGATCAAGAACAGAGTTTTCTACTAACCGACTCACAGCGAAAGGAAATAACTGAATGGGTATCAAAAGCGTCTCAGGTCCATCAATTGGTTAATGCTTACCCTTTTAAGCTTCCTGCAGGAAAACACCTTCGAAGAACCAGACCGAAAAATTTTCAGAAGTGAACTTTACTGAAATTAAGCCAGCAAGGTATGGACTTAAATATCTCCTAGTCTTTGTAGATACATTTTCAGGATGGATTGAAACCTTCCCCCCCCAAAAAAAAAAAAAAAACAATGGCTCAAATCGTGGTCAAGATGATACTGAAGGATATTTTTCCAAGATACGGCCTGCCTAAGGTAATAGGGTCTGACAATGCACTGGTGTTCATGGCCCAGGTAAGTCATGGGTTAACATGTACCCTGGTGATTAATTGGAGTTACATTATGCTTATAGATCCCAGAGCTCAGGACAGGTAGAAAAAATAAATAGAACCATTAAAGAGACCTTAATGAAATTAAGCTTAGAAACCAGCTAAAAGATTGGACTATACTCCTGCCTTATGCACTGTATCATCTAAAAAATACTCCCTCTGTTTCTTTGTGTAACCTCTCCCCCTGTGAAATTCTCTATGTTGCCCCTCCTCCAGTAAGGGACCTAACCCCAACTCTAAGACCTAAGGATCCCTTCCACACCCCCTTGCTTGACACACTTAAAGCTCTTGAAAGAACTCAGCGATACCTGTTAAAACAGCTGGCCATGGCCTACCAACCTGGGGACAAGGAGACTCCACATCGATATCAAGTAAGAGACTTCCTCTACATAAGATGACATCAGGTGTCATCCCTGGAACCCCGCTGGAAAGGAAATACCACGTGCTACTTATAACACCTACAGCAGTAAATGTAGACGGAATCCTTTCCTGTATCCATGCCTTCCATCTCAAGCCTGCGCCCTGTCCAGACTCTGGCTGGAAACTGGAAATGACTGGTAACCCTTTCAAATTGTGTATTTGGCATGTGTATAAGGCTATAGACTCTCCCCTTGGCCACCACTAGTCCTAACCCTCATCAGCGAATTCAGCAGCAATGGCTGATCACAAATCCTCATAGACCAGAAGAATGGTCTATCTCGCTTACAGCCCACATAGGGACCTGTTGGTCATCTCAACATTTGTCAGCTGCCTATAGGTTTTTCCTATTGGGATATCCCTGATAAAGCAGATCCCACTAAAATTTCATTAAATTCCTTTCGTATCATAGATAATGAAAACAAATATTATGGATGTAGGGACACGTGAGCCAGATGCAGGTTGGCTAGCCTAGATTACTATGTTTGCCTGGAAGACTGTCAAAGCCACAAACAGCCACGGCTGTGTGGGGGGAAAGCCGACTTCTTCTGTAAGTCATGGGGATGTTAGCATACAGGGACTGCCTGGTGGAACCCAAACTGCTCATCAAATTCAATACACAGAATTGGCCATATTACCAATTAGACAACCAAAACCTGTGACCCCCAGAGGGGTCTCCAGATCCTCACATTCTGCATGACCTTTTTAACTTCTGCAAGTGCTCAAAAGGGTTAAAGGAGATTCCCCTATGTGGAGGTTTTTTCCCTCCTTTGCTCACATGCTGAACTATACTTCTCCAATAGTTCCTCAAACTCAGCCTTCTGCTCCAGACTCTCTGTTGGCACTCCCACCTCAGCAACCTGATTTCTCCCCTCCAATTACTAGATCAAAAATCAAAACCTCTGCCGGTTCTCAGACAATTGCCCCCTTGCTGAGGTATCCGGTACTGAGGTACCCCTCCACACACTCACTCCTCTCTTCTCCTGTCAGTGCCCGCACTGCGTCCCATAAGGTCCTCTTACCAGCTAACCCAAAGCTCAAACCAGCTGAGGAGATCCCTCAGACCCCTATCCAGGATGTAATTAAAATGGCCTTTAAAGTTGCTTTGTCATCACTGTAAACAGGTGACTAAGAATTTAAAATACCTCACATGCTTTTTGGGATACTCACTCCCGTCGTCCCCTCTGCTCTACCTGTTCTACTGCTCAAGTTTTTGTTGCTAGGAAAATCCCAAACCCCTTTTCCAATATTCTTTTACATTTCTACTTCCTCATTCTCAGATCCATGAAACTGCTCTCAGCCTTGCCTTCCACGTCTTCCCCCTCTCTACCAGGCCCACAGAAAAGTCTTAAATGAACTTCTCCAGAAGTCTTCACCATGGCTGACTTTAGGACTTTCAGCAAAAGAGTTCCTTTAAAAGAGTTCACTGTAGATAAACTTCTTCTTTTTGTGTTGCCCTGGTCTACTTGGCAACTGGCGAAAAAAAATCAGCACTCCTGAGCTAGACACACCCATACTAGTTTTTCACAAAATATGTGAACAAGGCCTCTGGCCTTGAGTGGGGGCTTCACAGAGATGGCTACATTTCTAAGATAAATAAGTTACCAACTAGGCTCCATGGTAACAGCTGGCAGGGCGAAAAAAAAAGAGAAAAAAATCTCTCTCCCTTTCAGGTGTCCTTGAAAAGTTAACTTGCCCAGAACAGAGGATAAAATAAAAGAGAAAAACAGCTTTTTGTGAACTTCTGCCGACTTTGAACTTCTGAGCCCCTTCCCTTACATGTTGGGTACAAATTATGAAACTACCTAAACTTGGGGTTCAGGGGATTAATTGATTACAACAGAAGCAATGCCCTCTAAATCCGTTTGCAACCAAATAGGACTTTTTCCCTGTCTTCAGTGCTATCTTAGGTGCTTTGCCTCGTCCGTCCCTATAACAGAAAGATTCTATATACTTAAACATTGTTTATGTTTTCATGAAATAGTCAACAGATGTGATTAATTATGTAATGGTGCAGATGTTTCCCAGAGTGCTCTATGATGACGCAGGTCCATTTAAAGATCAAATAGGAAGGCATGCAACTCAGTTCCGCTGGGAACCTGTATCTCTCACTTTAGCCATCCTATTAGGAATAGGAGTTGCTGCATGAGTGGGCACAGGAATCAATGTCCTAGTCCAAAGGACACAACCAATGCCCTAATTAGAAGCAGCAATAGACCAAAACTTAAAGATAATAAAACCTCCATCACAGCTTTACAGGAATGTTTAACCTCTGTCTATGAATCTGTTTTACAGAACAGGCGAGCGATAAAACCTCCTCTTCATGAGAGAAGGGGGAATTTGTAGTGCATTGAGGGAAGAATGTTGTTTTTGTGCCGGCCACACTGGAGTTGAAAAGAATCTATGAGTAAATAAAGAAAACGCATTGAAGAGCGTCAACGAGAAAGAGAGGCCCAAAAAGGGTGGTTTGAGTCTTGGTTCACACAGTCCGTCTGGTTAACTATGCTTTCATCAGCCCTGGCTGGTCCATTAATAATCCTCATATTATTACGAACTGTAGGACCCTGTTGGCTAAACCATGGAGTTTCCTTTCTCCAAGCTCAAATTGGACAAGTTAAACTTATGGTAATCAGACAACAATATACCACACTAGAAGACATAAAATGTAACACCCATCAGTGATGACTTTTATGATTAAAAGTAACCAGAAGAAGAAGTGGGGAATGAAAGGTTAATGAAATAGGTACTTGTCACTTCTGTTTTTCTGTACACTTAACAAAACACTGTTGAAATCTTGAGAACTGTTTGCTAATCTTGTTACCAGAATGTGCTGTCCCCAACTGCCAAACTGCAGAATGTGCTCAGTCACGCAGTTGAAAGCAAACGGCCTACTCGCCCTGACCCATCAATAAACTTCCATCCCTGCCTTCTCCAAGAAAAGTACATAAGCTCTGCTTAAGCTGTTCTCAGGGCTCTCTGCTCTATTCAACTGAGCTCTGAGCCCCAGCATGCTGGACCCACAATGAACCCTTTGTAGTTGCATGAGACAGTCTCTTGGTCATCTCTTCCTCCTATACTCGCCTGACCATTACAATATTTCACCTCTATATTCTTAAAAATATCTCAGGTTCCCAACACCATTATTCATCCAGCAGAATGATTCCTAACACAAATCAAACATGTTATTAATCCTAACCATACCATCTACCCTCAATCTAACTTTACAGAAGAGCAGGCACAGAGTTGGTCTTATAATACAGGAATATAGGGGATCTTTCACCTCCTGAGAAATTCAAAGGTCTATGCAGAAATGATCCCTGGAGAAGATGTAGGCACCTATGAAGGACCTGAGAGAGCAGAAGTCATCTTCCATGGCAAACAACCTGGTCAGGATGAAGGGTTGTGTCTGAATCAGCCTCTCTCTTCTTAATGTAGAGAAGATGGACCAAACCAGGCCTGTGTGGAGAGTTGTTTCCTGGTGCCTATGGTTGATATACTATTCTAACTTGTGAAACTGTCACAGGTAGTAGGAGCAGCCTGCATCTGAAGGGACCCTTGGAAGCAACTGTGAGGACAAAGTGGTTGCCAAGGCAGTGACCTCATTCAGTTCCTGAAGGAAGTGACCTCACCTCACTTCCTTGTTGATGGAACTCTCTGAACTTGGGATCCAGGAAGCCAGGCACACAGAGCCAGTCCCAGTCCCAGTCCCAGTGTTCTCACTTGTTTGGATGTACCAAGGACAGAATCAGTCTTTCTTGGTACCTACTGATGTGAGGAAGGCCAAATGCCCAGAGTGTTCTGAAGACGGGCCTTTCCTGGGAAAAAAGGTAGTTGCTCACAGCTTGCTCTTGACAACTTCACAGAGTTGGATAAGAAGAGGAGATCTGAGACAGGACATGCCATTTTGAGGGAACATAATATGGCCCACCAGTCAGAGGAGACTCCAGATAGTCTCAGAATTACTTGGGGTAAGGAGGTGCCTCTGTGGGTGTGGTTGTAGGTTTGTGATTTTCCCTTGTTCTGAAAATAGGTAGGAAAAGTGGTTTGTTTGGATTTAGTGAACATTTTCTAGAAAGTCCCTTGACAAGGCGAGTGTTTCTGTGTCTGTGTATGCCACTGTGTCCATAGTTGTAGACATTAGAAAAGAGAATGCATAAATGGATGTGTCCTGCCTAGTAGAAAGCTCCACAGCATTCATTTTGCCCAATTTATGAATGGACTGCAGCTTGCCTGATCGATGGGCTACACCTGATATCTTCCTAAGTTCCTGTTTTCTTCCTGAATTCTGGAGACTCTCCAGAATAGGCTCATGGTTTTTTGTCCAAGTTATGTACCACCTCCAAGTTCTTTGACATGGCCATGTACTGGATAGCTGAAGTGAATGGCGAGCATCTCAGAAAACTCAGAAATCACTGGGACCAGGAAAGTCTCAGTGGAGAAACCCTGCTTTGGGCCTTATGCTTACCTATTGTTCTGTTGCCCTGAATTTCAGGAAGGTCTTTGCCTCAGGCCACACCTTTTTGAAGCCTGAAAAGAAGAGTTTTGCAATGGAAATAAATGGGCATTACCTGTGGCTCTTTGCTTAATTTCTTTGAAAAGAATGTGTCTTATTCAGACTCTTGAGCCTGTGTGAGGTGGTGGCTTAGAGTCTCAGCACCTGATGGATCTAAAGAAAGATTCCATGTGTACATCCAAAACCAAAATGGCCAAAGAGCAGTCCTTCTGGATGAAGTCTCTCACCTTGCTCTGTAACTTTCTTGACCTCCATCAAGTGAGAATAGGGATTCTTTGGGTCAAATAAGTTCCTCAAACCCTGCAGAGGCTAGCCCATAGGTGCTTAGATTTTCTCATGACTCCAATTCACATAAAGAATCTAAAACCCACAGTCAGTAGGCCTCAAATTTGAGAAGCAGAGCAGTATTAATGGCAGGCCTTTTTGATCATTCCTGGTTCACAGGAAGGGTGTACAGGCCACCCTGACTTTAGGCAAATGAGATGCAAGGGAGATTTTTTGGACACTGTCTTGGGGTGAACACCTCATGGAAACCTCCAGCCAGAAGTTATGATGAGTGTCTAAATGGAAGAAGATGAGGTCATGTGGGATTGTTTTGGTTTGAATCGTGGTCATTTGTGTGGCGGTTGGAAGAGACGACTGGGTCCACCTTGGCTTGAACTCTGGTGTGATTACCCTAAGAGACTGCATTCTGGAACTGACGTCATCGAAGTATTTCCATGAATTGTGTTGGAATTTTAGGAGGCCACGCATGAGATTTGCCCTTGGAAACTGAGATCTAGGCCCAGGGTTGCTTTCCGCAGAGCACTGGGAATCTCAGCCAAGATATCACATGATTTTATTCTGAACGACTTGGCAGCCATAGTTGAGAGTCAAAACACACATGGACCTCACGTTGTAGACCTCAATGCACCTTGCTTCATGTGACCTTTTGTCTACTCTTTGGGAAGACTTGGCTCTGAGACTTCTCCAAAGCTTTAATGGAAATGAGCATCCTCAACATTTAATTGTTCCTGAATGAATTGAAACCCACATTGCCTACAACTTCATGTTTGAAAAATGGCTCGATAAATACCATGAATTTTTTTTTAAAATTTTCATGAACAGGTGGCACTGGAGGACCTTTGGATATCCTGTTGATGATTATGAGTATACCAGACAGTGCCTTGATTGACTGGGTTTCAAGAAAATGGTGTAGAACAGAGATGCCAGTAAGTTGGAGTCTGCTGACTAGTGGGCTTATAGCCGTGGTGGGCCGGTGTGTGATGGAATATCTGTGGTGGGGCCATGTGGATCTGCCATTGGCTTCCAAATGGCTTGTGGCTGACATGGTGCAGCCAACAGACCCTTACAAGTAAAGGGACCTTGTTATATGGAGAGGTTTCAGGGGAATGTTCAGAATCAGGTTGCTATGGTCAAGGGGCAAGCTATGAGGGATAGAACCTTGGTTGGTGCATTCTCCTACAGACCCTGACCCACCACATATGACAGAACTCCCTTCAGCACTGTTTTTCAGTTGAACTCCTTGTATTTCGTGAAGCAAATACTAAACACCCAGTGCAGCAGCAATAAACACCACAAAATGTGGAGGATGACCCAATGACTTCACAGTCCACAAGGGGAGACACTTAGCCCCCAGTGGCCCCAGTTTACCGACTAGGATTGAATTCAGCACTGCTACAGCATGTTCATTGGAAAATATTAAACCATGTCCTCCAGGTAACATAGATGCAGACCCAGCTGTAATGGTCTCACTACAAGGAAGGTAAAGCTCCTGACAACAACATATATTTCAAGTGCTCAAACTCAGAGGCAGTTTCTCAAGAAGTCTTTATGTCAGCACAGCTCCATGTTTGTGGAGTGTTTACCCTGTCCCTTACTTTTGGAAACTACTCTACCACCTCCCAGGTTGTAAACTTTTGAGCATATTCCATTCCAGATATTTATTCCCAGATTTTCTAACTCTTGACTTTTAATGATGTATTACTTGGGAGGAGGGTAATGTCAAGGCATTGTTCTGGATGAGAGTGGGAAAATTTTTGTGTAGCATATATTTGCATACACATTTGGTCCATTTTCCAATTTTCCATTCGAAATACTGAATACCCGACACTGACACCTAATCTACTAGACTCTGACTACTAATCCTAATAAGATGGAGAAAAACAACCCAAACAGAATAGAATTACAAGCATTTCAGAGGAGGCATGGTGTATAGTTGGACTTGCATTTTGCATTATATAAGGTAGGAGTTATACATCTAGTCAATTTTGTGTTGAAATAGTTCCCCATGTGTTTTTCTTTCGATTATTTTATTTTATTTTATTAGTTGGTTTTTCAAAACATAACAAAGCTCTTGACATATCGTATTTTATACATTAGATTCAAGTGGGTTATGAACTCCCATTTTTACCCCAAATATGGATTGCAGAATCACATCGGTTACACATCCACATTTTACATAATGCCCTATTAGTAACTTGTATTCTGGTACCTTTCCTATCCTCTACTATCCCTGCTCCCCTCCACTCCCATCTTCTCTCTCTACCGAATCTACTGTAATTCATTTCTCTCTTTGTTTATTTTCCAATTCCCCTCACAACCTCTTATATGTAATTTTGTGTAACAATGAGGGTCTCCCTCCATTACCATGAAATTTACGTTTTCTCTACCTCCCCCCCCAACTCACGTCTCTGTTTAATGTTAATCTTTTCTTCCTGCTCTTCCTCCCTGCTCTGTTCTTAGTTGCTCTCATTATATCAAATAAGACATTTGGTATTTGTTTTCTACGATTGGCTAGCTTCACTAAGCATTATCTGCTCTAGTGCCATCCATTTCCCTGCAAATTCCATTTTTTTGTCATTTTTTAGTGCTGCATATTACTCCATGGTGTATAAATGCCACATTTTTTTAATCCATTCATCTATTGTAGGGCATCTGGGTTGGTTCCACAGTCTAGCAATTGTGAATTGTGCTGCTATGAACATCGATGTGGCAGTATCACTGTAATACGCTCTTTTAAGATTCAGGAAATAGTCCGAGAAGGGCAATAGCTTGGTCAAATGGTGGTTCCATTCCCAGCTTTCCCAGGATTCTCCATACTGCTTTCCAAATTGGCCGCACCAGTTTGCAGTCCCACCAGCAATGTACAAGAGTACCCTTTTCCCCACATCCTCAGCAGCACTTGTTGTTGTTTGACTTCCTAAAGGCTGTCAATCTTACTGGAGTGAGATGGTATCTTAGGGTGGTTTTGATTTGCATTTCTCTGACTGCTAGAGATGGTGAGCATTTTTTCATGTACTTATTGATTGATTGTATGTCCTCCTTTGAGAAGTGTCTTTTCAGGTCCTTGGCCCATTTGTTGATTGGGTTATTTGTTATCTTATTGTCTAATTGTTTGAGTTTTTTGTATACTCTGGATATTAGGGCTCTATCTGAAGTGTGATGAGTAAAAATTTGTTCCCATTATGTAGGCTTCCTATTTACCTCTCTTATTGTTTCTTTTGCTGAGAAAAAACTTTTTAATTTAAGTAAGTCCCATTTGTTGATTCTTGTTATTAACTCTTGTGCTATGGGTGTCCTATTAAGGAATTTGGAGCCCGACCCCACAATATGTAGACCAGAGCCAACTTTTTCTTCTAACACATGCAGAGTCTCTGATTTGATATCTAGCTCCATGATCCACTTTGAGTTAACTCTCTTGTGCATGGCGAGAGGAGGGGATAAAGTTCCATTTTGTTGCATATGGATTTTCAGTTTACCCAACACCATTTGTTGAAGATGCTATCCTTCCTCCATTGCATGCTTTTAGCTCCTTTATCAAATATAACATAGTTGTAGCTTTGTGGATTAGTCTCTTGTGTCCTGTATACCGTACCACTGGTCTACCCGCCTGTTTTGGTACCAGTACCATGCTGTTTTTGTTACTATTGCTCTGTAATATAGTTTGAAATCTGGTATCACTATACCACCTGATTCACACTTCCTGCTTAGAATTGCTTTTGTATTTCTGGGTCTTATATTTTTCCATATGAATTTCATGATTGCTTTCTCTATTTCTACAAGAAATGCCATTGGGATTTTGATTGGCATTGCATTAAACCTATAGATAACTTTTGGTAATATCGCCATTTTGATGATGTTAGTTCTGCCTATCCATGAACAGGGTATATTTTTCCATCTTCTAATATCTTCTTCTACTTCTTTTTTTAGGGTTATATTGATTTATTGTATAAATCTTTCACCTCTTTTGTTAGGTTGATTCCCATGTATTTAATTTTTTTGAGGATGTTTTGAATGAACTGCTTTTCCTCATTTCCGTTTCAGAAGATTTGTTGCTGATATACAGAAAGGCCTTCGATTTATGCGTGTTGATTTTAGATCCTGCTACTTTGCTGAATTCATTTATTAGTTCTAGTAGTTTTTTTTTGTAGACCCTTTTGGTTCTTCTATGATTCTATAGAATCATGTCACCAGCACATAGTGATAATTTACGTTCTTCTTTTCCTATTTTTATGGCTTTGATTTCTTTCGTCTAATTTCTCTGGCCAGTGTTTTGAGAACTATATTGAATTGAAGTGTGGATAGAGGGCATCCTTGTCTTGTTCCAGATTTTAGAGTGAATGCCTTCAATTTTTCTCCATTCAGAATGATCCTAGCCTGAGGCTTAGCATAGATAGCTTTTACAATGTCGAGGTAAGTTCCTGTTATCCCTAGTTTTTCTAATGTTTTGAACATAAAGGGATGCTGTACTTTGTCAACTGCTCTTTCTGCATCTATCAAGATGATCATATGGTTCTTATCTTTAAGTCAATTGATGTGGTGAATAATATTTATTGATTTCCATATATTAAAACATCCTTGCATCCCAGGGATGAATCCTACTTGATCGTGGTGCACAATTATTTTTTATGTGCCTTTCAATACGATTCTCCAGAATTTTACTGAGGATTCTTGCATCTAGCTTCATCAGAGATATTGGTCTGTACTTTTCTTTCTTTGAGGTGTCTTTGTCTTGTTTCAGAATAAGGATGATGTTGGCCTCATAGAATGAATTTGGCAGAGCTCCCTCTTTATCTGTTTCTCGAAATAACTTGAAAAGTATTGGTATTAATTCTTCTTTAAAGGTTTTGTAAAATTCTGCTGTATACCCATCTGGTCCTGGGCTTTTCTTGGTTGGTAGTCTTTTGATTGCTTCCTCTAAATCATCCATTGATATTGGTATGTTTAAATTGTGTGTATCCTCCTGACTCAGTCTGGGCAAATCATGTAACTTAAGAAATTTACCGATGTCTTCATATTTTCTATTTTATTGGAATATAGGTTTTCAAAATAATTTCTAATTGTCTTCTGTATTTCTGTAGCATCTGTTGTGATATTGCCTTTTTCATCCTGTATATTTGTAATTTGAGTTCTCTCTCTTCTTCTCTTCATTAGCATGGCTAAGAGTCTGTTGATCTTATTTATTTTTTCGAAGAACCAACTTTTATTTTTGTTAGTTTTTTCAATAGTTTCTTTTGTTTCAATTTCATTGGTTTCCACTCTGATTTTAATTATTTCTTGCCTTCTGCTACATTTGCTGTTGTTTTGCTCTTCCTTTTCTAGGGCTTTTAGATGAAGTGTGAGCTCATTTATTTGTTGGTTTTTGCTTTTTTTGATGAATGACCTCCAGGTGATGAATTTTCCTCTTAAAATTGCTTTCATTGTGTCCCATAGATTCCGATATGTTGTGTCTGTATTTTCATTTATCTCTAAGAATTTTTTGATTCCCTCCTTTATGCCTTCTGTAACCCATGGATTATTCAGTAACATATTGTTTATTTTCCTAGTGATGTAGGATTTTTTCTTCCTTCTTTTATCATTGATTTACAGTTTCATTCCATTATGATCAGATAAAATGCATGGTATTATCTCCACCTCTTTATATTTACTGAGTGTTGCCCTATTGCATAATATATGCTCTATTTTTGAGAGGGATCCATGTGCTGCTGAAAAAAAAGTATATCCACTTGATGATGGTTGATATATTCTATATATGTCAGTTAAGTCTAGGATATTGATTGTGATATTGAGTTCTATATTTTCTTTATTCAACTTTTGTTTGGAGGATCTGTCTAATGGTGAGAGAGGTGTGTTGAAGTCACCCATAATTATTAGGTTGTGGTCTATTTGATTCTTGAACTTGAGAAGAATTTGTTTTATGAACATTGCAGCACCATTATTTGGTGCATAAATATTGAAAATTGTTATGTCTTGTTGGTGAATGGTTTCTTTTAACAGTATATAATGTCCTTCTTATCCCTTTTGATTAACTTAGTCTTGACTTCGATTTTATTCTATATGAGGATGGCCACCCCTGCTTGCTTACGAGGACCGTGTGCATGGTATAAATTTTCCCAACTTTTCACCTTCAGCCTGTGTATGTCTTTTCCATTCAGATGTGTCTCCTGGAGGCAACATATTGTTGGATTTGTTTTATTAATCCAAGTTACCAGCCTATGTTGCTTTATTGGAGATTTTAAGCCATAAACGTTTAGAGCTACTATTGATGTATGGTTTGTACTTCCAGCCATGTTTAATAATTTATCTTTGTTTTTAATTTACTTTGTTTCTCCATGATTAGCTTTCCCCCTGCACTCTGTCATTACCCAGTCACTTCCCACTGATGGTTTTGGTTGTTGTTTTTCATTTCTTCCTCATGTAGTGTTTTTCTCAAGATGCTTTGCAATGCTGGTTTTCTGGATGCAAATTCTTTTAGCTTTTGTTAATCATGAAAGATTTTTATTTCATTTTCGTACCTGAAGGTTAATTTTGCTGGATCCAGAATTCTTGGTTGGCATCCATTGTCTTTCAGTGTTTAAAATACGTTGTTCCAAGATCTTCTCGCTTTCATCAACTGTGATGAAACATCCTTTGTTAACCTTATTGATTTACCCCTGAATGTAGTCTGCCTCCTTTTTCTTGTAGCTTTTAATATTTTCTCTTTGTTCTGTATATTAGATATGTTTATAACAAATGTCTTGGTGTTGGTCTACTGTGATTTTTTGTGCTCAGTGTCCTCTATGAATCTACAATTTGTATATCCGTTTCTTTTTTTATTTCTGGAAAGTTTTCTGTAATTATTTCACTCAGTAGGTTACTCATTCCCGTGGTTTGAATCTCTGGACCTTCCTCTATCCAGATGACTCATAAATTTGGTTTTTATATGTTATCCCATATCTCTTGGATGATTTTCTCGTGATTTTTTACCAGCCTTTCTGAGTTGGCTAGACTCTTTTCAAGATGATATATTTTGTCTTCATTATGTGACATTCTGTCTTCTACTTGCTCCACTCTTTTAGTAATTCTCTCAATTGAGTTTTTAATTTGGTTTTTCGTTTCCTTCATTTCTAGAATTATTGTATGATTTTTTTTATTATCTCTATCTCCGTATAAAGATGCTTAACTTCTTTTTTTAATCTGTTCATGTAATTCATTTTCAATGTGTTCTTTCACTGTTTGGATTTGCTGTCTCATATCTTCTTTAAGGTTCCATTCCATCTGTCTAAGGTATTCCTTGAGTTCTTTATATGATCATTTTTCTGATGACTCTAGGTCCTCCTGAGTATTTAGGCTGTCCTTCATTGTTTGTACTCTTTTTCTTTCTTGCTTTCTTATGCTGCTCATGTTACTTCTTGTTCTGTTTGAGTGCTGAGTTACTGATTAGTCTTATAAATTTATTTCATGCTTGGGAGGAAAGATATTAGAAGGGAAGGGAAGAAGTCAATAAGAGAATGAGAGTAGGCAGGTAGAATTCAAGGAAGGGGGAAAAAGAAAATTGAAAAGAAATGAAAAGACAAAAGAAAAAAACAGAAAATAAAGAATGAAAGAAAAATTTAAAAAATAATAATGATAATAAAAAAATGAAAATTACAATTTAATAATAATAATAATTAATAATAAAATAAAGAAATTTAAAAACTTAAAAACATTATAAAAGTTAAAGAAAAACAACAACAACAAGAATGAAAATGAAAGAAAAAGAAAAAAAAAAACAAAAAAACCCCAAATTTAAAAAATAAATAAATAATGATAATAATAAATGCAGTCATAGAGTTTGATTAACTTCTCTTCCAATAGGTGGTGCTGTGCCCACTGGGCCGAGGTTCTCCTCTCAGTAGGTGGGAACCAATCACTATGCAGCTGCTCTTCCTTCCAGACTGGGCGGGTGTCCAATCCTGACACCCTAGGGCCTTCTCTTGTGTTTCCTCAAGCCATGCCCTGCTCACCTGCGATGCTCACCACAATACTGGCAACACGCCAGGTCTGCTGCTCCTGGGAGACCTGTTTTTATGAATACCTGGGCACACTCTCCCGGTTTGCTTCCCTCAGACCCTAAGTTTGTAGAGCTTGGGGCTGAGATCCCCAAGCGAATTTGTTTGCCCTCCGGGAGCCACGCCCCAGTAGCTGGTGCAAGAGAACTCAGTTGTCAGCACTGGTGGGAGCGGTAGCCTGGAGTTCTGTGCCACAAGTCCCGCGCCACTCCTGATTTTCTCGGTCTGGCTATCGCGCTCATGGTAGAGCTGAGAGGGACCCTTACGGGAGAGCTGGGAGGGCCCCTTAAGGATTCCCTGCTGTGTGGAGAGAGATGGCTAGGGAATTACAAACCTGTCGCGCTGGTTTCAATGAAGTTATCTCCTCCATCCTTGACGTCAGTTCTATGCCATGGTGGTATCCCATGTAAATGGTGATCATTCGTTCCCTTTGCCGGGTGACCGATGCAACTGGTGGGTCCTGACTGTCTCTCCCATGCCCCGTTTCAATCCTTTGGCCACTGCCTATGAAGGCTAGGTTGGCTTCTACCTCTGTAAGTTCAGAAGGGCAGACCAGTTATTTCAGCTGGATCGTTAGTGTTGAGTCACGAAACGCAGGGAAACCAGAGGTTGAATGCAACCGATCCGGGCTCGGTGTGTGTTGTGCGTGGCCCAGACTGTTCACCCCAGATTCATGTCAGTGCACCATTGCCTAGTGATCCTGAGCAAACAGTATTTAGACAGTTTATGACTCCCTATTCCAGCGCAGCTGAAGAGGTCAGAGACTTGATCTCTCCATACCCGCCGCCATTTTGGATATCTCTCCATGTGTTTTAAAGTTAACAAATATGTGAATTCCTATCTCCCTTTCTCTGTAGCCTATTCAGCAGATGTGTTTTGATATGCACATATAGAATCCTAACTTGTATCACATGTACATTCTTGTGAGGTGGCTGACTTGGCAGACACAAATTGTGAGAAGAGATCACTATCATAAACACTGCTGGAACTAAAAATTCAACCAATGGGTGAGCTTCCTAGTTGAACAACATTATACATAAATCCATGTTCAGTAAATTGAATATTTTTGGATCTGTGGATGATATATATATCTCGATCAATTACGATTGGCATATCTATTGCTACTTTTGAATGTCTGTGTGTGTGTTTTGTTATATATATACAATCTCGAGATTTTTAAAATATGAAATATATGTGTCTTATATACACTCCCTAAATTCATTCATGTTCACGTATGTGGATTTATAATCAACTTTTCACAATATTATTCTCAGAAATATTCATCCACCTGAAATACATATTTGTTTTCTAGTACTGAAAACTAACTTCAGTGAATGGTACATACATATCCTAATATTTCTAGAGTTACTGTCCCAGTTTAACATGAAGGCAAGTAGATTCCTATGGTACATGATTTGTATTTTTACGTTCATTTTTATTCAAAACTGGTACATTACTATTTCTTAAGTTTATGCACATCATAGGATATATATTTTATCCACAAGTTCGCAAATTTATACGAATTTGTTTCACTTTCAATCACTTCCTGCTTCAGGACACATGTATTCTTCCATCTTTCTTGACTGGTCTCTTCCTGAGACCTCTTTCAAAACACATTATTTTCGATTTCCATAATCACTTTTGAAGCAAAACTCACATCCCCTTCATGATAAATTATAACTCTGATATTTCCAATGGATGTATAACTGGTTGGAATGAATGATTGTATACCAATATCAGATTTCTTATATATTTTCAGATATCAATTCAATCCATTATTTAGAATAAAACCAGTTATATTATTTATTCACAGTATGGTCTATGCATGCTTTTTCTTTATATTCATAGACACAGTGTACACCTCTCTGTACCCCCAATACTAATTTCTATGTCTTCAAAATATTGCTCCCAGAAATGGTGGAAGAAATACGCATGTCACCTGATCTACATATACATTTTATCACAGAAATATTCTGGACACAAAATGCAAAGATCACACTTATGATTGTACCAAAGCCTAAATGGAAAGTAAATATGGATTACTAAAATCATCCATGTCCAAGTTGCCTAATGCTCTCAAATGTCAATCCTATTGGTGACTACATATTTGTTTCCTCTTAAGATTATATATTCAAACTCAACCCGATTGAAAATGTTTAATCCTATCCCTCACTTTATACATTGCCTGATTTCATAATGTCTCTATTGCCATCTGCTTTCTTACATATTTTCCACAGTTCACCACTGTGACTGAAACTTCACATGTGCTGACATTTGCTTTCACACTCTAATTGATAACTTATTGCTGAAGAACTTTTTTTCCAAATCCTATACTCACTCTTCTTCCTAAACCTACTGACTATCTTCCTAATCCTACTGACTATCCCTTTTTGACTGGATATTCTCTTCTACATTCAATCATCCAACGTACAAGGTCTTATGCCATTGTATATCGATTTATCTGAGACATCTGTGAGAACGTAATTCAATGGTAAGTATCCCAATCAAGGGCCCAATGATTTTCTGAGCTTCAAATCTTACTTAGATTTATTTTTTCATACATGTATTACACCTCTATATTCTTATAAATATCGCATGTTCCCAATACCATTAATCATCCAGCAGAATGATTCCTAAGCCAAATGGAAAATGTTATTCACCCTAACCATACACTGTTCCCTCAATCTCATTTTACAGAAGAGCAGGGACAGTGTTGGTCTTACAATACAGAAATGTAGTGGATCTTCCATCTGCTGAGAACCTCAAAGCTCCATGCAGAAATGATCCCTGGAGAAGATGTAGGCAGCTATGAAAGACCTGAGAGAGCAAAAATCATCTTCCATGGCAAACAACCTGGTCAGGATGAAGGGTTGCATCAGAATCAGCCAATCTCTCCTTAATGTAGAGAAGATGGACAAAACCATGCCTGTGTGGAGAGCTGTTACCATTTGCCTACAGGTGATATACCATTCTACCATGTGAAAGTGTGACAGGAAGTAGGGGCAGCCTCCATCTCATGGTACCGTTGGAAGCAATTGTTATGATAAAGTGGTTGCTAAGGCAGTGATCTCATTCAGTTCCTGAAGAAAGTGATCTCATCTCACTTCCTTGGTGATGGAACTCTCTGAACTTGGGATACAGAAAGCCAGGCACCCAGAGCCAGTCCCAGTCCTAGTCCCAGTGGTCTCACTTTTTTGGATTAACCAAGGACAGAGTCAGTCTTCCTTGTTACCTACTGATGTGAGGATGACCAAATGCCAGGAAAGCTCGGAAGAGGGGCTCTTCCTGAGAAAGCAGGTAGTGGCTCAATCCTGGCTCCTGACAACTTCACAGAGTTGGCCAAGAAGACCAGATCTGAGACAGGACAGGCCATTTTGGGGGATCATAGTATGACCCATCAGTCAGAGCACACACCGGACAGTCACAGACCTATTTGAGGGAAGGAGGTGCCATTGTGGGTGTGGGTGTGGGTTTGTGGTTTTGTCTCATGTTCTGAGAATAGGTAGGAAAGGCGGTTTGTTTGATTTGGAGTGAACAGTTTCTAGTAAGTCGTTTGACAGCGCAAGTGTTTCTATGTCTGTGTATCCCACTGTGTTTGTACTTGTACACATTAGAAAAGAGAATGCATTAATTGATGTGTCCTGTCTCGTAGAAAGCTTCCCAGCATTCATCCAGCCCAATTTATGAATTGACTATGGCTTGCCTTATTGATGGGCAATACCTGGTACCTTCCTAAGTTGCTGTTTTCTTCCTGAATTATGGCCACTTTCCAGAATAGGCTCATGGTTTTGTGTCCAAGATATGTACTACCTCCAAGCTCGGTGACATGGCCATGTACTGGATAGCTGAAGTGAATGGCGAGCATCTCAGAAAACTCAGATATCAGTGTGACCAGTAAAGTCTCAGTGGAGAATCCCTGCTTTGGGCCATTTGCTTACCTATTGTTCTGTTGCCCTGAGAGTCAGGAAGGTTTTTGTCTCAGGCCACAGCTTTTTGAATCCTGAAGAAAAGATTTTTCAAATGGAAATTAATAGGATTCACCTTTGGCTCTTTTCTTAATTGATTTGGAAAGAGGTGTGTCTGAATCAGCCTCTTGGCCCAGTGTGATTCTTTGACTTAGATACTCAGCACCTGATGGATCTAAAGAAAGATCCCATGTGTGCATCCAAATCCAAAATGGCAAAAAAGAGCAGTCATTGTGGATGAAGTCTTTTGCCTTCCTCTTTAAGGTTTCTGAATTCCATCAAGTGAGAATAGGGATCATTTGGGTCAAATGATTTCTTCAAATTAATTCAGAAGCTTTCCAATAGGTGCTTGGGTTTTCTCATCTCTCCAATTTACATAAAGAATGTGTACCCGACACTCGGTAGGCCTCAAATTGGTGAAGCAGAGCAATATTAAGGTCAGGCCTATTTGATCACTCCTGGTACACAGGAAGGATGTACAGGCCACCGGGAATTTAGGCAAATGAGGGCAACGGAGCTTATTTTGGACACTGTCTTGGGCTATGCTAATGCTCTCAAATGTCAATCCTATTGTTGACTTCATCTTTGTTTCTTCCTAAGCTCATACATTCAACCTCAACCCTGTAGAAAATATCTAATCCCATAACTCACTTTATTCTTTTCCTGATTTCCTAATGTCTCTATTGATATCTGCTTTTCTACATATTTTCCCCTGTTCATCATTGTGACTGACTCTTCACTTGTGTTGATATTTACATTGACTCTCTAACCAAAACCCTATTGGCAAAGAACTTTTGTTCCAAATCCTATACTCACTTTTCTTCCTAAACCTACCAACTATCTTCCTAATCCTACTGACTATAACTTTTTGAAAAGATGTTCTCTTCTACATTCAATCATCCAAGTAAAGTTTGGGCGAGTGCCGGAGAAAGAGACCACCAAGAGACTATCTCATGCAACAGCAAAGGTTTTATTGGGGGTCCAGCATGCTGGGGCTCAGAGCTCACTTGAATAGAGCAGAGAGACCTGACAACAGCTTAAGCAGAGCTTATATACTTTCCTTGCAGAGGGCAGGGATGGAAGTTCATTGATGGGTCAGGGAGAGTGGATGGTTTGTATTCAACTGGGTGAGGGAGTTCATTCTGCAGTTTGGTAATTGGGGACAGCATATTCTGGGAACAAGATTAGCAAACAGTTCTCAAGATTTCAACAGTGTTTTGTTACGCATACAGAAAAACAGGAAGTGACAAGTACATATTTTATTAACCTTTCATTCCCCACTTCTTCTTCTGGCTACTTTTAATCATAAAAGTGATCATTGTGGGGTGTCACATTCTATGTCTGCTAGTGGGGTATTACCATAAGTTTAATTTGTCCAATTTGAGCTTGGAGAAAAGAAATTACACGGTTGAGAAAACAGGGTTTTATAGTTAGCAATAATATGAGGATTATTATTGGACTGGCTAGGGTTGATAAAAACGTAGTTAACCAGGGGGACTGTGTAAAAAAAGACTCAAACTACCATTCTTGGGCCTCTCTCTCTCCCGTTGTCGCTCTTCAAGGCATCTTTTTAATTTACTCATAGATTTTTTTTACAACTCCAGTATTGTAGACATAAAAACAACATTCTTCCCTCAATGATGCACAAAGGCCCCCTTCTCTCATGAAAAGGAGGTCCAACCCTCGACTGTTCTGTAAAACAACTTCAGAGAGAGAGGTTAAAGATTCGTTCAAAGCTGTGATGGAGGTTTCTAATATCTTTAATTTTTGATCTATTGCTGCTTTGGGTCATTTGTTGTGTCCCATGGGCCAGAGCAATGGTTCCCGTGCCCTACCCTGCAGTAACTACTATTCGTAATAGAATGGCTAAGGTGAGGGACATATGTTTTCAGCGGAACCGTGTTCTATGCCCCCCTCTTTGATCTTCAAATGAACCTGCATCATGATAGAGCACTCTGGGAAACATCTGCACCATTACACAATTAATCACATCTGTTGACCATTTCATGAAAACATAAACAGTGTTTAAGTATATAGAATTATACTGTTGTAGGGACGGACAAGGCAAGGCACCTAAGATAGCACCAAAGACAGGAAAACAGTCTTTTTTGGTTGCAACCAGATTCAGGGGGCATTGCTTCTGTTGTAATCAATTAATCCCCTGAAACCCAAGTTTAGGTAGTTTCAGAATTTTGTACACAACACGTAAGGAAAGGGGCTCAGAAGTTCACAGTCTGCAGAAGTTCACAAAAAGCAGTTTTCGTTTCTGTTTTTTCCTCAGTTTGGGGCAAGTTAACTTTTCAAGGACAACTATGTGGGGGAGAGCTTTTTCTTCCCTTTCTTTTTTTTCAACCTGCCAGCTGTTTCCATGCAGCCCAGTTTGTAACTTCTTTATCTTAGAAATGTAGCCATCTCTGTGAAGCCCCAGCTCAAGGCCAGAGGCCTTTTTTTCACATATTTTGTGAAAAACTATTAAGGGTGTGTCTAGATTAGGAGTGCTGGTTTTTTTTAGCCAGTTTCCAAGGAGACCAGGGCAACACGAAAATAGGAAGTTTATCTACAGTGATCTCTTTTATAGGGACTCTTTTGCTGAAAGTCGTAAATCAGCCATGGTGAAGACTTCTGGAGAAGGTTAATTAAGACTTTTCTGTGGACCTGGTACAGAGGGGGACGACTTGGAAGGCAGGGATGAGAGCAACTTCCGTGGATCTGAGAATGAGGAAGGAGAGATGTAAAAGAATATTGGGAGAGGGCTTTGGGATCTTAATAGCAAGAAAAATTTGAGCAGTAGAACAGATAGAACAGAGGGGGAAACGGGAGTGAGTATCCCAAAAAGCCTGTGAGGGACTTTAAATTTTTAGTAACCTGTTTTCAGTGATGACAAAGCAACATTAAAGGCCATTTTCATTACATTTTGGATAAGGGTCTGAGGGTTCTCCTCAGTGGGTTTGAGTTTTGCATTAGCTGGTAAGAGGACCTGGAGGGACCCAGTGCGGGCACTGACAGGAGAAGAGAGTAGTGAGTGAGTGGAGTGGTACCTCAGTACCTGCTACCTCAGCAAGGGGGCAATGGTCTGAGAACTGGCGGAGATTTGGGTTTTTGATCTAGATATTGGAGGGCAGAAATCAAGTTGCTGAGGTGGGAGTGACAGCAGAGAGTCTGAAGCAGAAGGCTGAGGGTAAGCATCTATTGGAGAAGCATAGTTCAGGATGTGAGCAAAGGAGGGAGAAGGCCTCCACATAGGGGAATCTCCTTTTACCCTTTTGAGCACTTTCAGAAGTTTAAAAGGTCACGCAGAATTTGAGGATATAGAGACCCCTCTTGGGGCCATCAGTTTTGGTTATCTAATTGGTAATATGGCCAATGCTGTTTACAGAATTTGATGAGGAGTTTGGGTTCCATCTGGCAGTCCCTGTATGCTCACAGCCCCATGACTTACAGAAGAAGTCTGCTCTCCCCCCCGCACAGCCGTGACTGTTTGTGGCTTTGATACTCTGCCGGGCAAACATAGTAATCTAGGCTAGCCAACCTGCATATGGCTCACGTGTCCCTACATCCATAATGTTTGTTTCCATTTTCTATGGTACCGAAGGGATTTAATGGAATTTTAGTGGGATCCTCTTCATCAGGGATATCTCAATAGGAAAGACCTATAGCCAGCTGACAAATGTCTGGGTGGAGAGATGGCCACCCGGTCCATAAGTGGGCTGTATGTGAGATAGACCATACTTCTTTTCCAGTAGGATTTGTGATCAGCCATCGCTGCTTAAGGGGCTGATGAGGGTTAAGACTACTGGTCGTCAAGGGGAGAATAAATGTCTTCCAGGATCTTCTTGACAACCATTTGCTCTGTTTCTTTTTTTTTTCTTTTTTCTTTCTTTTTTTTTTGTGGGGAAGGCTTCAATACGTCCTGAAAATGTATCTTCAAAGACTAGAAGATATTTAAGTCCATACCTTGCTGGCTTAATTTCAGTAAAGTCCACTTCCCAGAATTTTCCTGGTATGGTTGCTCGTAGGTGCTTTCCTGCAGGAAGCTTGGAAGGGTAAGTATTAACCAATTGATGGACCTGACAGGCTTTTGTTACCCATTCAGTTATTTTCTTTCACTGTGAGTCAGTTAGTGGAAAACTCTGTTCTTGATCTTTCAGGAATGAATGCAGTTTCTTTGAACAAAGATGAGTGAGTTGATGAACATTTGCTACTGACATAGTTAGAGCCATGATTATAGGAGTATTTACTGAAGGATTTAGAAATTCCGCTTGGGGGCCTTCAGGGTTAAAAGTTATTTTGGCCCAGAGCTTGGTGAGCAGATCTCTGCCCATCAATGGGGCCGGGCATTCTGGGATTACTAGGAAGGAGTGATGGATTTATCCTTTCCCCTGGTCCATGGTCCCCTTAGTTGTCAAAGTCTGATATTTACTGCATTTAGACCCTGGAATTAGAGACCTTTTATTTGATAGAGGGCCCAATGGGGCCTTAAGGGCTGAGTATATTGCCCCTGTATCTACTTCAAAGTTTACTGGGGTCCCCTCCACTTCAAAAGTTACCCTGAGGTCGGGGAGAGGATCTGAGCCCCGACTTTCTTAGTCATCCTCCAGAGTCAGAATGTCTGGCTGGCGTGGCTGTCTCTTTCTAGGGCACTCTTTGGCCCAGTGTTCTTTTTCTTTAGAGTAGGCACATTGATCTGAGGCCATGGGTGGCCTCTAGTGTGGGCCCAGGTATCCCTTTGTGTCTCTCTGTTTCTTGATTTCTGGCCTGTTTGTTGTTGTGACCAAAACCTTAGTCAATGCCTTAGTCTATCTTTTGCTTCTCTCATCCTCCCTTTGCTCCCTTCTCTTCCTCAGTTTCACTCTTATAGTATACCTTGTTGGCTTCTCTAACTAAATCTCTCAAAATCATATCTTGTAATCCATCTAAGCATTGTAACTTTCTTTTAATATCTAGGGCAGCTTGCCCAATAAAGGCCATTGTGACAGATGCCTTTTGATCCTCTGCCTGAGGATCGAAAGTAGTATATCTCCTATATGCCTCCATAGTTCTCTCTAGGAACATAGAGGTAGATTCACCAGGCCCTTGAATAATCTCTCTTACCTTGGCCAAATTAGTTGGTCGCCTAGCGGCCACTAAGATACCCACTATTAGAGCCCGGTGATAAGTGGACAGATGCTCCCTACCTTCAAATGTGTTGGGGTCCCACTTGGGTCGTTTCAAGAGAAAGCCGGCTTTGATTATGTTGGGAAGTTGTGTTGGTCACCCATCTAGTCCGAGGATATTGTTTTCTAGCATCCAGGAGGATTCTCTTTTGTTCCTCTGTCATGAAGAGAGTCCCTATGAGTTGTTGGCAGTCATCCCAAGTAGGCTGGTGTGAAAACATCAATGACTCAACCAGACCTGAGAGCCAGGTTGGGTCCTCGGTAAAAGGAGGATTGTTATTTTTCCATTTATATAGGTCTGAAGAGGAGAAGGCCAATACTGGTAGGCTTGCATTTTTCCTCCATGGCCGTTGTCAATCATTGGCCCATAGGAATGGAGGGGGAGCAACACGGGAGTTTCAGGGTTTTAAATCATTTGACGCTGTCGAGTTCCTTTAGCCAGGCCAGCTTCCTCCAGGGGAGGAGGGGCTGTGTGTGCTGCAGGGGAGTTATCTGGAGTGCGCTGGGCTGGCTTATCTTTCTCCAATGGCGGAGAGGCTGAGTCAGCAGCAGGGGAATCACTTAGAGGGTGTTGGGGGTTGTGGGATGAGGGTAGAAGATAAGGAGGGGGATGAGAGTCCAGTAGAGTCAAATCTTGTGACTCAGGGAGAACAGAGGGTGGAGGAGGAGGATGAGCAGAGGGTTTGAGAGATCGTGGGGAAAAGAGTAGGAGCGGGGACATGGCAAGGAAAGGCTTCACCCATGGAAGAGGAGATTTGCAGAGGTCCTGCCAAGTTAAGATATATGGCTGTTGATCGGGATGGCTATGTGGCCCTGGCTGTAAGACAATATCTCTGACTTATTAAATTAGTGCGAAGTAGAAAGATCCTTCTAGGGGCCATCCGAATGCAAAGGTGGGCCATTCTGAGGCACAGAGAGTCTGCCAGGTCCAGCGTTTTACTGAAAAAGAAAGATTCTGAGCCCTTAAGCGGACTTTGGTCCAGTGATCAAGGTCAGAGACAGAGGCATTGAAGTGACCTGTCCCATAATGAAAGATACACAAACAGTAAAAGCAACTCTCACGACACAGACAAGACAAGATAATAAAGACAGGCAATGAACGTCCAACACTGAGACCAAGACTGAGCAGCCGGCAAAACCCGATGGGCTGGCAATACCGAATCTGAAACAAAACATCACTGAGTTGAGGAGACTATTGTTCCTTGATTCCCGAGTCCTCTGTGGCGTCCCCCAGAGCCTGTGGCTCTGTGACACATCTGCCAGCCACCGTCAAAGAGAGCTCATGCAACTTCATCAACAGCCATTTTGCCAAGCCCTAACCTGAAACCTGAAACCAGAAAGAGGCGCCTTACTTTCCCTGAGAGTAGCCCATTGAGGTCTCTCTTCCGCCCCTGCCGGATCTCGAAGGAACCTCCATATATAAAGGTCGGGAGAGCGTTGGGGGAGAGACCACCAAGAGACTCTCTCATGCAAAAGCAAAGGGTTTATTGGGGGTCCAGCATGCTGGGGCTCAGAGCTAATTTGAATAGAGCAGAGCTCATATACTTTCCTTGAAGTGGGCAGGGAGGGAAGTTTATTGATGAGTCTGGGCGAGTGAGCAGTTTGCGTGCAACTGGGTGAGGGAGTACATTCTGCAGTTTGGCAGTTGGGGACAGCACATTCTGGGAAAAAGATTAGAAAACAGTTCTCAAGATTTCAACAGTGGTTTATTAAGCATACAGAAAAACAGGAAGTGACAAGTACCTATTTTATTAACATTTCACAACCAACTATACTTTGCCAGATTTCCTAAAGTCTCTATTGATATCTGCATTCCTACATATTTTCCCCAGTTCTGCATTGTGACTGATTCTTCACATGTTCTGACATTTACATTCACTGTATACCCGAAACCCTATAGCTAAAGAACTTTTGGTCCAAATCCTATACTCACTCTCCTATATAAACCTACCGACTATCTTCCTAATACTACCGATTACTCCTTTTTGACTGGAAGTTCTCTTTTACAATCAATCATCCAAGTTACAAGGTCCTATGCAATTATATATCAATTTATCTGAGACATCTTTGCAGAACATAATTCAAAGCAAAGTATCCCATCTGTGCAGAAAATAAATCAAAGCTTAATACCGAAATCAAGGGCTCAATGCTTTTCTGGACTTCAAATCTTACCTAGATTTCTGTTTTCATACTCATATATTTCACCTATATATTCTTGTAAATATTGCAGGTTTCCAATACCATTATTCATCCAGCAGAATGATTTCTATTCAAAATCGAACCTGTTATTAACCCTAACCATACACTGTTCCCTCAATCTAACATAAGAGAAGAGCAAGGACAGAGTTGGTCTTAAAATACAGGAATGAAGGAAATCTTCCAACTGCTGAGAAACTAAAAGGTCCATGCACAAATGATCTCTAGAGAAGATGTAGGTAGCTATGAAGGAACTGAGAGAGCAAAAGTCATCTTCCTTTGCAAACAACATGGTCAGCATGAAGTGATGTGTCTGAATCAGCCTCTCTCTTCTTTATGTAGAGAAGAAGGACCAAACCAGGCCTGTGTGGAGAGCTGTTCCCAGTTACCAATGGTTGATATACCATCCTAACTTGTGAAAGTGTCACATAAAGTAGGGGAAGCCTCCATTTCATGGGACCTTTGGAAGTAAATGTTAAGACAATGTGGTTGCCAAGGCAGTGACCTCATTCAGTTCCTGAAGGAAGTGACCTCACCTCACATCCTTGGTGATGGAACTCTCTGAACTTGGGATCTAGGAAGCCAGGCACACAAATCTAGTCCCAGTCCCAGTCCCAGTGGTCTCACTTCTTTTGATTTACCAAGGACAGAGTAAGTCTTTCTTGCTACCTACTGATGTGAGGATAGCCAAATGACAGGAAAGATCTTAAGAGTGGCCTTTCCTGAGAAAGCAGTAAGTGGCTCACCGCTGTCTCCTGACAACTTCACAGAGTTGGCCAAGGAAACCAGATCTGAGACAAGACAGGCCATTTGATGGGAACATAGTATGGCCCAGCAGTCAGAGGACACACACGATAGTCAGAGACCTACTTTGAGGAAAGAGGTGCCTTTGTGGGTGTGGGTGTGTGTTTGTGATTTTGTCTAATGTTCTGAGAATAGGTAGGAAAGGCGGTTTGTTTGGTTTGGAGTGGACGGTTTCTAATAAGGGTTTTGACAAGGCGAAGGTTTCTATGTCTGTGTATCCCACTGTGTCCATGGTTGTAGACATTAGAAAAAAAGAATGCAGCAATTGATGTGTCCAGTCTAGTAGAAAGCTTACCAGCATTCTTCCTGCCCAATTTATGAATGGAATGCGGCTTGCCTTTTGGATGGGTAACACCTGCTATCTTCCTAAGTTCCTGATTTCTTCCTGAATTCAGGCCACTCTCCAGAATTGGCTCATGGTTTTGTGTCCAAGATATGTACCACCTCCAAGCTCTGTGACATGGCCATGTACAGGATAGCTGAAGGGAATGGCGAGCATCTCAGAAAACTCAGATATCAGTGTGACCAGGAAAGTCTCAGTGGAGAAACCCTGCTTTTGGCCTCTTGCTAACCTATTGTTCTGTTGCCCTGAATGTCAGGAAGATCTTTGCCTCATGCCACCCCTTTGTGAAGACTGAAGAAAAAGTTTTCAAATGGAAATGAATGGGCATCTCCTGTGGCTCTTTGCTTAATTGCTTTGGAAAGGGATGTGTCTGAATCAGCCTCTTGGCCCTATGTGAGGTTGTGGCTCAGATTCTCAGCACCTGATGGATGTAAAGAGAGATCCCATGTGTGCATCCAAAACCAAATTGGTCAAAAGAGCAGTCATTGTGGATGAAGTCTCTCGCCTTTATCTTTAAAGTTCTTGAACTCGATCAAGTGAGAATAGGGATCCTTTGGGTCAAATGAGTTCTTCAAAGACCTGCAGAGGTGCTTGTGTTTTCTCATGACGGCAAATCACATAAAACTATATACCTGATACTCAGTTTTCCACAAATTGGAGAAGCATAGAAGTATTAACGTCTAGCATATTTGATCAATCCTGGTTCACATGAAGGGTGTCCAGACCACCCTGATGTTACACCAATGAGGGCAAGGGAGTTATTTTGGCCACTCTCCTGGACTCCGTCACTCATGGAAACCTACAGCCAGAGGTTATGATTAGTGTCTATATGGAAGAAGATGAGGGCCATATGGGAGTGTTTTGGTTTTAATTTTGGTCATTTGTGTCCTGTTGGAAGACATGACTGAGAAAACCTGGGCTTGAACTCTGGTGTGATTCCCCTTATAGACTGAGTTCTGGAACTGACTTCAGAGAAGTATTGCCATGAATTTTGTTGGGATTTTAGGAGGCCACCTATGAGAATCACCCTTGGAAACAGAGATCTAGGCCCAGGGTGGCTTTCCAAAGAGCCCGGGAAATCTCAGCCAGGATATCACATGATTTTATTCTGAAAGACTTGGCATCCATAGTTGAGAGTCACAACACCCATGGACGTCACATTGTAGACCTCAATGGGCCTGGCTTCATGTGACCTTTTGACCACTCTTTGGGAAGCCTTGCCTGTGAGAGTTCTCCAGAGCATTCATTGAAATGAGCTTTCTCACCATTTAATGGTTCCTGAATGAATTGAAACCCACAGTGCCTCCAACGTCATCTTTGAAAAATGCCTTGATAAATACCATGAAATTTTTGAAATTTCCATGACCAGGTGGCACTGGAGAACCTTTGGATGTTGCTGATCATGAGTGTACCAGACAGTGCCTTGATTGACTCGGCTTCATGAAAATGGTGTAGAACAGAGATGCCAGTAAGTTGGAACCTGCTGAGTAATGTGCCTAGAGCAGTGGTGGGAAGGTGTGTGATAAAAAATTTGTTTTTGGGCCATGTGGATCTGCCATTGGCTTCCAAATGGCTTGTGACTGACATGGTGCAGCCAGCAGACCCTTACATGAAAAGGCATCTTGTTATATGGAGATGTTTCCGGGCAATGTTCAGAATCAGGTTGCTATGGACATGGGGCCAAGCTATGTGCGTTAGAAGCCTGGTTGGTGCATTCTCCTGCAGACGCTGACTCACCACACATGACAGATTTGCCTCCAGAACTGTGTCCCAGTTGAACTCCTTTAATTTCATGAAGCAATTGCCAAAGTCCCAGTGCAGCAGCAAGAAACACCACGAAAATACAAGATGACCAAATGGCTTCACAGTCCACATGAAAAGACACTTATCCCCCAATGGTCACCATTTACTTACAAAGAGAGAATTCAGCACTGCTGCCTCATGTTTCTTTGGAAAATAAGAAACCATTTCCTCCAGGTCACATAGATGCAGACACAGATTTGATGGTCTCACTAGAAAGCAGCTAAAGCTCCTGACAACAACATATATTTCAAGTGCCCAACCTCAGAGGCAGTTTCTCAAGAAGTATTTACGCCAGCAGAGCTCCATGTTTATGGAGTTTTTACCCTGTCCCATACTTTTGGAAACTCCTCTACCACTGCCAAGGTTGTAAACCCCTGAGCATATTCCATTCCATATATATATTCACAGATTTTCTAACTCTTCTCCTCTAATTGTGTCTTAGTTTGGGCCAAGGTAATGTCAAGGAATTGTTCTGGATGAGAGTGGGAAGATTTTGTTTAGCACATATTTGTATACACATTGGATTCCTTTTTCTATTTTACATTTGAAATACTGAATCCCTGACACTAACACATACCCTAATAGATTCTGAGTACTAATCATAATATGATGGAGAAAAATAACCGAAACAGAATAGAAATACAAGCAGTTCAGAGGAGGCATGTTGTATTTTTGGACTTGCGTTTTGCATTATATAGGGTAGGAGTTATAAATCTAGTCCATTTTTAATTGAAATAGTTCTCCATGTTCTTTTAATGTTAACAAATATGTGAATTCCTGTCTCCCTTTCTCTGTAGTCTATTCAGCACATGTATTTTTATATGCACATATAGAATCCTACCTGGTATCACACGCAAATTTTCATGAGTTACATGACTTGGCAGATACAAACTGTGAGAAGAGATCACTCCTCCTAAACGATGTAGGAACTGAAAATTCAACCTATGGGGGAGCTTCCTAGTTAAAAAAAGTTATACATAAATCCATATCGACTAAAATGAATATTTTTGGATCTGTGGATGATATATATTTCACTGTGTAATTAGATTGGCGTATATATATATATATATATATATATATATATATATATATATATATATATATATATATACTCTCCAGATATTTCATAATATTTAACATATGTGTCTTATTATACACGCCCTGAATTTATTCTTGTTCATATATGTGGATTTATAATCAAATTTTCACAAGATTATTCTCAGAAATATTCATTCACCTGAAATACATATTTGTTTCCTAGTATTGAAAACTAACTTCAGTGAATAGTGCATATAAATGCTAATATTTCTACAGTAACTAACCCAGTTTAATATCAATGCAAGTAGATTCCTATGGGACATGACATTTATTTTGAAGTTCATTTTTATTCAACACTGGTACATTTCTATTTCTTGAGTTTATGCACATTATAGCATATATATTTCATCCACACGTTCACAAATTTATAGGCATTTATTTCACTTTCAATCACTTTCTGCTTCAGAAACATGTATTCCTCCATGTGTCTGACTGGTCTTTTCATGAGACTTCTTTCCAAACACATTATTTTCGATTTCCATAATCACTTTTGAAGCAAAACTCACACACTCTTCATGATAAACCATAACACTAAGATTACAATTAGATGTATAACTAGTTGTTATGAATGATTCTATATCAATATATGATTTCTTATATATTTTCAGATATCAATTCAATCCATTATTTAAAGTGGAACCAGTTATATTATTTATTAACTATATGATCTATTCATGCATTATCTCTATATTTATAGACACAGGGTACACCTCGTTGTACCCCCAATACTAATTTATACATATTTTAAATATTGCTGCCAGAAATGGTCGAAGAAATACTCATGTCATCTGATCTACATATACATTTTATCACAGTAATATTCTGGAACAAAAAAGCAAAGGTCACTCTTAAGATTGTACCAAAGCCTAAATGAAATGTGAGCATGGATTACTAAAACCTTCCATGTCCAGGTTTCCTAACACTCTGAAATGTCAATCGTATTGGTGACTACATATTTGTTTCTTCCTAAGATTATATATTCAACCTCAAGCCTGTTGAAAATGTCTAATCCTATCACTCACTTTATACTTTGCCTGATTTAGTAATGTCTCTATTTATGTCTGTATTCCTACATATTTTCCCCTGTTCATCATTGTGACTGACTCTTCACATATGCTGACTTTTACATTCACTGTCTACCCGAAACCCTATTGCTTAAGATCTTTTGCTCTAAATCCTATACTCACTCTTCTTTCTAAACCTACCGACTATCTTCCTAATCCTACCGACTATCTCTTTTTGAGTGGATGTTCTCTTCGACATTCAATCATCCAAGGTACAAGCTCCTATGCCATTGTATATAGATTTATCTGAGACATTTTTGCAGAACATCATTCAAAGCTATGTGTACCAATTAAGGGCCCAATGCCCTTCTGGGCTACATATCTTCCCTAGATTTCTATTTTTATACTTATATTTCACCTATATATTCTTGTAAATATCATAGTTTCCCAATACCATTATTTGTCATGCAGAAATATTCCTAACCCAAATTGAACATGTTATTAACCCAAACCATACACTGTTCTCTCAATCAAACTTTACAGAAGAGCAGGGACAGGGTTAGTTTTACAATACAGGAATGTAGGGCATCTTCCACCTGTTGAGAACATCAAAGGTCCATGCAGAAATGATCTTTTGAGAAGATGTAGGCAGCTATGAAAGACTGAGAGAGAAAAGTCATCTTCTATGGCAAACAACTTCGTCAGCATGAAGGGATGTGTATGAATCAGCCTCTCTCTTCTTAATGTAGAGAAGATGGACCAAACCAGTCCTAGGTGGAGAGCGGTTCCCGAGTGCCCATGGTTTATATACCATTCTAACTTATGAAAATGTCACAGGAAGTAGGGGCAGCCTCCATCTCATGGGACCCTTGAAAGCAACTGTTCGTACAAAGTGGTTGTCAAGGCAGTGACCTCATTCAGTTCCTGAAGAAGTGATCTACCTCACTTTCTTGGTGATGGAACTCTCTGAACTTCGGATCCAGGAAGCCAGGCACCTGGAGCCAGTCCAGTCCAATACCCATTGGCTCATTTTTTTGGATTTACCAAGGAGAGTGTCAGTCTTTCTTGGTACCTACAGATGTGAGGATGGCCAAATACCAGGAGAGCTCTGAATAGCGTCCTTTCCTGAGAAAGCAGGTGGTGGTTCACTGCTGGCTCCTGACAACTTCACAGAGTTGGCCAAGGAGACCAGATCTGAGATAGGACAGGCCATTTTGGGGGAACATAGTTTGGCCCACCACTCAAAGGACACTCCGGATAGTCACAGAGTTACATGGGGGAAGGATGTGCCTTTGTGGGTGTGATTCAGGTTTTGTCTCATGATCTGAGAATAGGTAGGAAAGGTGGTTTGTTTGATTTGGAGTGGACTTCTTCTAGTAAGTAGTTTGACAAGGCGAGTGTTTCTATGTCTGTGTATCCACTGTGTCCGTGGTTGTAGATATTAGAAAAGAGAATGCAACAATTGATGTGTCCTGTATAGTAGAAAGATTCCCAGCATTCATCTTGCCCAACTTATGAATGAACTGAGGCTTGCCTTATCCATGGGCAACACCTGCTATCTTCCTAAGTTTCTGTTTCCTTCCGGAATTCTAGCCACTCTCCAGAATAGGCTCATGGTTTTGTGTCCAAGATATGTTCCACCACCAAGATCTGTGACATGGCCATGTACTGGATAGCTGAAGTGAATGGCGAGCATCTCAGAAAACTCAGATATCAGTGTGACCAAGAAAGTCTCAGTGGAGAAACCCTGCTTTCGGCCTTTTGCTTATCAATTGTTCTGTTGCCCTGAATGTCAGGAAGGTCTTTGCCTAAGACCACCCCATTGTGAAGCCTGAAGAAAACAGTTTTCAAATGCAAATGAATGGGCATCACCTGTTGCTCTTTGCTTAATTGCTTTGGAAAGGAATGTGTCTGAATAAACCTCGTGGCCCTGTGTGAGGTTGTGGCTTAGATTCTCAGCACCTGATTTATGTAAAGAGATATGCCATGAGTGCACCCAAAACCACAATGGCCAAAAGAGCAGTTATTGTGAATGAAGTTTCTCACATTCATTTGTAAGTTTCCTGACCCCCATCAAGTGTTAATAGGGATCCTTTGGGTCAAATTATTTATTCAAAGCCCTGCAGAGGCTAGCCCATAGGTTTTTGGGTTTTCTCATGACTCCAAATCATATAAAGAATCTATACCTGACAGTCAGTAGGCCTCAAATTGGAGATGCAGAGCAGTATTAACACCTGGCCTATTTGATAACTCCTGGTTCACAGGATGGGTGTCCAGGCCACCGTGAATTTAGGCAAATGAGGGGCAAGAGAGCTTATTTATGAGACTGTCTTGGGCTGCACCCCTCATGGAAAACTCCAGCCAGAGTTTATGATTAGTGTCTATATGGAAGAAGATGATGGCCATGTGGGAGTGTTTTGGTTTTAATTGTGGTCATTTGTGTAGCGGTTGAAAGAGATGACTGGATCCACCTGGGCTTGAACTCTGGTGTGATTCCTCTTAGAGACTGAGTTCTGAAACTGACCTCAGAGAAGTATTGCCATGAAATGTGTTGGGATTTTAGGAGGCCACGCATGAGAATCGCCCTTGGAAACTGAGATCGAGGGCCAGGGTGGCTTTCGAGATTGCACTGGGAATCTCAGCCAGGATATCACATGATTTTATTCTGAAAGACTTGGCAGCCATAGTTGAGAGTCTAAACACACATGGAACTGACATTGTAGACCTCAATGATCCTGGCTTCATGTGACCTTTTGGCCACTCTTTGGGAAGGCTTGCCTGTGAGTGTTCTCCAGAGATTTCATTGAAATGAGCTTCCTTACCATATAATGGTTTCTGCATGAATTGAAACCCACAGTGCCTCCAACATCATCCTTCAAAAATGGCTAAATAAATACCAACAAATTTCTGAAATTTCCATGACCAGGTGGCACTGGAGAACCTTTGGATGTCATGTTGCTGATCATGAGTGAAATAATTCCCCACGCAAAGACACTTCAAAGGGAGAATTCCAATTTTATTGCAAAAAAGCTGTGTGATTATATAGAACTAAGGGGGAGATGGTAGGGCTTAGATAAATGGCAGCAACCCGTTTATTGAAAGCAAGTTCTTTCAGATATCATCTCCAGAACCCAGGAATTAGTTCTCATTGGGGCTAAGGTTCTCCACCAGTGAGATTTGAAATTGGCGCTGGCGGGAGAGTTCACAAGGGCGGGAACTTTTCGCACCACTGCAGAAATGAAGAAGGTAGGAAGAAGAAGTCCTTAGGCACCATGTTGGGGTTTTTCTCTGGGGTATGGCTGCCATTTATACTTTTTCCAACATTCCTCCCTTTTTGTTTTCTTAGGAAGTGGGGCGTCGTTTTTAGATCCGGCTGCTTCCTGCTGTATGGGGGTGCTGTGAGGCCTAGAAAGGGAAGGGGAGGAATGCTCGGGGGGCAGGTCTGGGAATATCATGGCAGCAAGAAATAAAACCCAGTGGCTATAGACAGCTACTTTCGTAGGGGTGAAGTCAATGAAAGTTCCCTGAAGCCACAAGTTGTCGATGGCATGGAACCAGTCCTGGATGGAGGAGATTGTTGGTATCAGCCACTGGTCCTGTAACAGAGACTCTAGAAAATACTGGAAGCGCTGCCTGGACAAGGTGCCACAGGACCTGAAGAAGATCAGAGTGAATAAAAACAGAATGAAGATAAAAATTAAAGCAAAGGTCAATTTTTGGCAGAAGTTCCATGTTGGGGGAGTGACATAGAAGAGGCCAAGGGCCATGAGGAAGCTTAGAAGGTCATAAAGATTCAAGAATCCAGGATGGCAGATTAAGAGGTTGTCCGAGCTTGTTGTCTCCCACTGTCTGATGTCCATTGCATTCCATCGTGCCTGGTAGTGAGCTTCATCACGGAGTGAACTGTTCTCTTGGAGATGTTGGGGGTTCGTCGGTCATCAGAGGCTGGTAGTGCCTAAGCAAAAGCTGGTTGAAAGTTTGATTACGAATTTTTTGCAGTTGGGTTTGAAGGAACTTCATTATGCAGGGCAAGAGAGCACAAAAAAGGAGCATCCCAATAAGGGGCCCAGAGAGAGGTAGTAAGTACATGGCAAGATAGGATTGGAAGAACCTCGTTATGGGATTGGAGGAGGTAGGTTTGAGCAATTGGGTCGATAATTCCTGCAATTTAACAACTTTTTTTTTATTAGCCCAGATTCATTAACATAATAGCAACATTCTCTCTGAGGAATAGGCATGTACCCCCTTTTTCTGCAGTGAGAAGATCAATTGCCCTTCGGTTCTGTAAAGCCACTTGTGCCAATGAAGTAACCTGCCACTGCAAGGAGCCAAGAGACTCAGCAGTGGTATCGAGTGCTTCCTGCAGTTTTTGTTGCACGTCATTGGATGCCCATAGAGCATGACCTATAGCTCCACCAGAGAGACCGAGACTCGCCACTGAGGTTGTTAAAGTGAGGCCTACCAGAACCGGCAGAAAGACTGCCCTATGGGTGCGGGAAGGTAGGGCCAACTGTCGGAATTCAGTGGGAGTATACAAAGAAAGCAGAGGAACTACAGTAACCAAGATACAGGTGCCAGAGACATTGATCGTTGAGGTACTTAAAGACCAATTACACCAGATGAAATGTCCAGGTTGCATAAACGCAGGGCTCTATGGGGTGCTATAGCTCAAGGAACAAATGGGTAAAGGATTCATTATTGGCAGGTGGATACAGATAAAAGGAAATAAAGTATTGTTGGAATAACTTTCCCACAGTGGGATATGTGTCACATGTAGGGGTTGTCCTTACTTAGAGAAATTGTAGGTTTTTGCTGAAATATTTCCTGCCGCTAATGGGACCGCTGCTAGAAGTGGACGACTAAGTGAAGCACAGAGAAAGCACTGAGAAGTAGGCACCAAAAGAATGGAGGAGTTTAATAATCGAAGAGTTTGGTGTAGCAAATTGAGCCATGTGGAAGGGGGACCTTAGGGGGTTGAAGGCTCTGAATCCTCTTTGGATGAGCTATGGATAAGATCTCGAAGTTTTGATTCTGACTCCTTAATGTGTTCGACTACCTGGATGGTTGCCTTAGGTGGCGTAATCAGGGTGCGGCCAACAGTCATCCACCCTGTGGGTCTGGCTGAGGTTGTCCGAGCATAGACAGCAAACTCAACATAGCCCCAACGTTTGGCCTTGGGGTCAGGTGTATCTGAAGTATATGATCCATTGTTATGGGATGAAGAGCCTTTATGAAACTTTAGGTAACTAGAAGTCCACCCTTCAGGGTAGCCAAGTGAGTGGTAAGAACAGCTACCACGTTCATCATGGAACCTGCATGACCAATAGGGACACCCATTATATATCTCAGGCCACCAATGACAATAGTCTTTGGTTTGATTAAAAAGGAAGCAAATGAAAGGCCAGTTCCAGCTACCAGGGACGAAGGTCCTTGAAGGTGACAATTTTAGGGGAATAGAGGTGCAGTTGTGGATGAAGCAAGTAGTTGCATCCACTGCGCGGACCTTCTGCATGCCATGTTCTGAGTATCGTTCCCGAAGAGTGAATAAATACATGGTAGGTTAGGAGGGTAAAGACAAGTCCCAACAGAGCACAGAAAAGAAGCAGAGCACAAAAAAACAAGCAGTTAGAGAAGACTAGGGTGTTGGGAGAGCTCATTGTGCCTTCTTTAAGAGGAATTGGGCTGCAGGGAACACCGTGTGAGCCGCAACTTAAATGGGTGAGATGGGTGTGGAAAGCAGGAGTAAAGGGGAGGTTCAGGAGGTGATTCTTGGAGTTCCTCTGGGGTGGTCCTGTCGTCAGCAGGTGGGGCCTCCTGGTGATATGGCTTCAACCTAGAAATGGGAATCCAGGGAGTGAGATGGTTGTCTGATAAGGAGAGTTTGGCGGCGGTAAGGGTAAAGAGAATGACAGGATAGGGGCCTTCCCATTTTGGTGCAAGAGTCCCTTTCTCCTCTGGGGTATTATAATAGACTAGACTCCCAGATGTTAAGGGAGGAGTGTTTGGAGAGGAGACTGGGTCTTGAAGAAGCCAGTTCTGATATTTCCAGTGTTCCGAGCAGAGATGTAACAAGAGAGGCAAAGACAAATCTCGGGTGAGATGTCCTTGTGAAATGACCAACCCAGGGGGTATAAGAGGTCTTCCATACATTATCTCAAAGGGAGACAGTAAAGATGGTTTCTTAGGGAGAGCTCTGATTCGAAGCAAAGCCAAGGGAAGGATTTTGACCCAGTCTAAGTTTAATTCCATTGTCAATTTGGTAAGGACTTCCTTCAGAGTACGATTTACCCTTTCCACTTTCCCTGAAGCCTGGGGGTAATATGGACAGTGGAAATGCCACTTGAAAGAGAGGGCTTGAGAGACCTTTTTTGTGATCCTAGAAATAATCTCAGGGCCATTGTCATATTGTAGGGAAGTCGGCATACAAAACCTGGGGATGATGTCTGTCAGTTAGATTGAAGCTACAGTGGAAGCCTTTTTATTGGAAGTGGGAAATGCCTCAACCCAAACAGAGAAAGTGTCCACAAAGACAAGGAGGTATTTAGTGTGCCATACTGTGGGCATGTTGGTGAAGTCTACTTGCCAGTCAGCAGCGGGAATGTGTCTCCGGGCTTGGTGGAAAGGGAAAGGTTTGGGCCTTAAAGGAGTATGAGGTTTGGTCCGCTGACAGATCTGACAATTAGAGGCTATATTCTCTAGCATGGCTATGTCAGAAGGGTTGAGGGAGAAGAAGCTCTGTAAAAAAAGGGTCAAAGACTGAGAATTGGAATGGTGTAGAGTATGAAGGAACTTGAAAAGATTTTTGTTCTTACTGGAAGAAGTAGGGGCTTCAGATGAGCTGTCTAAAGTGGCCATAATATGTCCCCCATGGGGGCCATAATTGGAAGTGGTAGCAGCCATTCGTGCCGCCTGGTCAGCTTTGGCATTGCCCTCAGTGATAAGAGAGCCATCCTTCTGATGTGACCTACAATGGACAACTCCCAACTGGGTGGGTAAGTGAGAGGCCTCTATCAGATTGGTTAAAAGAGCCGAATTAGTGATCGCATTACCTTTGGTGGTAAGTAGGCCTCGCTCCTTTCATATTGAAACATGGGATAATAAGATCTGGAAGACATATTTTGAATCAGTATAGAGGGTGAGGGATTTGCCTTGTGCTAGTAGGCAGGCACGAGTGGCTGCTATAAGTTCAATCTGCTGGTTGGTAGTTCCTGAAGGCATAGCTTTGGCCTCTATAATCTCAGTGGCTGAAACTACAGCATATCCAGAGTAATGAGTGCTGTTCTGCCTAAAGGAACTGCTGTCAGTAAACCAGATAAGGTCAGGCTTGGTGAGTGGTTCCTCAGAAATGGAACAATGACAGCGGAGGAAATCATCTAAGGTTTCCAAGCAATTATGAGTTGGTGTGTTAGACGTGGGAGTCATTGGGAGCCGTGAGGCAGGGTTCAGTGCAGAGCATGGGAGGAAAGTAATATTAGGGTTTTCCTGAAAGAAAGTGAGGAGCGACAGAACTCTGGATGGAGGAAGGGTTTGAAGGCCCTTATAAGCTGAAAGATCTTTCAAGTGATGTGGGGAGTGGATAGTTCAAGGTGCCCCAAAAGTCAGCTTAGAGGCTTCTTTGTGTAAAATTTGTCCAGCAACCAGAGCTCTTAAGCAAGGGGCCCACCCACGAATGGTAGAGTCTAGTTTCTTGGAAAATATGCCACAGGTGCAAATGTAGGCCCATAGTTTTGACCTAAGACCCTAAGTGCTTGCCCCCCTTTTTCATGCACATATAGATGAAATGGTCTTGAAAGATCAGGAAGGTGAAGGGCAGGTGCCTTTAAGAGGAGTTGCTGAAGCCTGCGGAAGTGGTAGATGGGGGAGAAGACAAGAGATTCACTAGGGGGTCCATTTGCTAGGTCATACAGGGGTTTGGATAGAAGAGAATAATTTGGGATCCAGGCCCTAAAATAACCTGCTACTTCTAGGAATGATAGTATTTTGGCTTTCATATGGGGCACTGGAAGATCAGAGAGGAGTTGCCTCCTATCCAGTGTTATTTCCTTTTTCCCGGGTGTAAGGCAAAAACCAAGAGAGGTGACAGAAGACTGGGAAACCTGTGCCTTGTGGGGAGACTCCCTATATCCCTTGTCTGCTAGGAAATTAAGAAGCTGAGCGGTGTGGGATTGAGAGTGTTCCCAGAGGGACTACATAGAAGAAGGTCATTGACATATTGAAGGAGAATAGAGTCAGGACAGGTCCGGTGAAAGGATGTGAGGTCCTGGGCAAGAACTTGGCAAAAGAGATGGGGGCTGAATCCCCATGGGAGGACAGTCTAGGAAAGCTGATGAGAATGGTGGATGTGAGAGTCAGTCCACGTAAAAGCAAAGATATTCTGAGATTCTGAGAACAAGGGAATAGAAAAGAATGCATCTTTTAAATCTAGGACCAAGAAGTGGGTAGTAGTGGCAGGAATCTGAGAGAGGAGGGTGTAAGGGTTGGGCACTAGCGGGTGGATGGGGACCACAGAGGAGTTGACAAGGAGAAGGTCTTGAACCAGCCTGTAGGACACGTAAGGTTTCTTAAGTGCCAGAATGGGGGTGTTGAAATGAGAGTGTGTAGGCCTAAGATACCCCTTTCGTAATAAATCCTGGATGATGGGTTCTAATTCGAGGAGGGCTGTGGTTGTGAGTGGATATTGTGGTTGACTAATATATCTTGAAGGGTCCCGTAAGACAATATGAATAGGACTGCATTTAGCCATAAAGGGTGTAGTTGTGTCCCAAACCTCAGGCTTAACTAGTTTAGAGAGTCATGGAGGAGTGCATGTAGGAGGTGTATCTGCCCCTAGGAACATCATGAGGAAATGAGAGGTAGGAGAGGTGTGGGGTGATATGTGAATGGTGACTTTTCATAGTGAGAGTATGTCCCTTCCCAGAGGGGAATGGGGCAATGGCTCATAACGAAAAAGAAGTGAGTGAAGGACAAAAGGGATCCCTGCATATAACATGATGGGGGGGTTTGAGGTAAAATCTGTTTAACTCCTACTCTGACAATAGGAGTTTTTGAGGGTGTGGTAGAACCCCAATACTCCCTTAAGACTGATAAAGCGGCACCAGTATCCAAGAGGAAGGTAATGAAGCATCCATCCACCAGGAAGGTAACCCTAGGCTCTTGATTCTTGATGGTAATAGTCTGGAGGGAAAGCCCAGGACTCAGTCAATCCTCCTCTGCCAATCCCAAGAGAGGCTGTGGTTGCCGGGCGGCTGACCAATCTCCCTTTTGGGTTGTTGGGCAGTCTGCCCCCCAGTGTCCCCTTTGATGGCATTTTGGGCAGGGGTTGTACGGTGTCCTCAGTGAAGGACAATCCCTGGCCCAATGTCTCTCCTTACCACATTTGAAGCAAGCTCCCGGGGATGTCATATTGGGATGGCGTGGTGATGGCCTTCTCTGAATGACCTGGGCCAACATTTGGAATTTGGCATTTTCAGCCCTCTGCCTACGGCATTCACTTTCATCCTCTCTATCATAAAAAACCTTGAAAATGAAGATTTTGGTCTAAGGAGTAGCAGGGCCCTGTTCAAGCTTTTTAAGCTTGGCTTTAATGTCAGGGTAGCTTTGGGCCAGAACATATGTCATTAAGACATGACGGCCATCAGGGGTTTCTGGGTTGAGGTTTGTGTACTGTTGAAGGGCCTTGGTTAGTCTATCCAGGAATTCTGAAGGTGTTTCCTCCTTCCTTTGAATGACCTCCTGCACCTTTTTAAAGTTAACAGCCTTACGGATGGCCTTTTTCAGGCCCGCCAAGAGGCAGGATGTAAAAAGGTCACGAGACTGTAAACTTTCAGGGGTGTTGTAATCCCATAGAGAATCCTGCTCTGGGACAGCATGAGGGCCTGTGGGGTGGTTAGGATTGGTCCTATGATTTTCATCAGCATGGGCTTGGGCTAGCTCCCAGACCCATTGCCTTTCCTCAGGGAGAAGTGTATTGGCCAAGAGCATGTAGATGTCATGTTGAGTGAGGCTATATGCTTGCAGGACCCATTGAAACTCCCGAATGTAAGTGGTGGGGTCAGTGGTGAATGAGCCTAACTTCCTCTCTAGCTGAGTAATGTCCGACATGGAGAAGGGCACGTGGACTCTGATGACACCCTCGGGACCAGCTACCTCACGAAGGGGTGCGATGGTCTTGGGGGTGGGAAGGAGTCCCTTAGACCTGGTAACAGGAGGACTGAAAGAGGCAGGAGGCGGACAATAAGGAGAGGGAGGGGAAGGGAGTGTCTCTTTGGAAGAGGAGGAGGTGGAGCAGGCAGAAGAGGGCGGAGGGGAGGAGGATGAAATGGAAGGCTGAGGATCCTTGGAATCAGGCAGAGGAAGAGGAGGGTATAGCGGGAGAGAAGGGGCAGATAGGACTGGGGGATAAGGTGGGGGTTAATCTGCTGGGCTGAATGAGGAAGAATCTGTGAAGTCAGGAGTAGAAGTAGGGGAAGAGAAGGGTTTGCAAACAAGGAGGACCTGAGAGGGAGGGCAGGAGGAGCAGCGACAGGGTGCTGTGTGAGAAGGCTAAAACCTTAAATGCAGGGAATCTCACTCCACTTTTTCAGATGCTGGCAGTAGTTAAAAAGATCCCAGAGAAGGTTTGGATGTAAGGAGCCTTCTGGAGGCCAATGATTTCCATTATCCAGTGGATATGTAGGCCAATCTTGGGTACAGAATTTGATTAGAAGTTTGGGCTTGATGTCTGGTGTGAGGGAGAGTGTGGCCAGATTTTTTATTAAACATTTGAGAGGTGAGGCTTCAGGTACAGACGAAGAGGTGCCCATTGTCACAGGGAGAGAAGGAAGAGAGAGAGAGAGAGAGAGAGAGAGAGAGAGAGAGAGAATAAGAGTAAGCGAGAGAGACAAAGAGAAAACCCGGGCTGGAACGGCTTCCAGGAAGCTCAGGGTGAACGGTGGTCAGGTGGGCGTCCCCAAAATGACCAGTCGTCATGAGGAAATACAGAGGGCACTACCTGGTCGTCACCAGTGAAGTGCGATCTGTGAGACCCAATGGGTTCGGAGCCACGGGCAACCTGACGTCAGGAAAGTTTTCGAACGCAGCAGAAAAAGTCAGTAATGAAAACAGAAATCTGGTTCCGGCAGAATGCAGTTCCAGGACGGGAGTTCAGTTTTCCCCGAGCAGAGAGGCAGCTTCAGCCAGACACAGCAGCCCTGCAGCAAACAGCAACTCTAGCCAGCAGCGGCAGCGGCAGCAGAGGAGAAAAACCAAAGAGCCTCTCATGTAAACTCAGAAGCCTCACACCCCAAAGGAAAACGGATCACCAGAGGGTCCACTGCGACCAGTAAAGGTCTTAGTGGCAGGAATTTCCTGCCCCCTACAGGGCGTCTAGAGTGTGCCAGATGATCAGGGTCACAAAACCAGCGGTAGCATGAAGGGAGTTGGAGAGCCAGGGTCAGGGGAGGCTTACATATATCAGATCTGTTGTGAGTGCAGGAAGCCGGCATCTGAAAAGAGTGGACCAGGGTGGAGTGTCTTGGCGGGGCAGGGGACGGGGCTCTTGTTAGAAACAGCTCACCCATATTCTCACACGGGGCAACAGAATGAAAGAACTTCCCACGCAAAGGCACTTTGCTGGGAGAATTCCAATTTTATTGCAAAAAGCTGTGTGCTTATATAGAACTAAGGGGAAGATGGAAGGGCTTAGATAAATGGCAGGCAAAACGTTTATTGGTAAGTTCTTTCAGATATCAGCTCTGGAACCCAGGAATTAGTTCTTATTGGGGCTAAGGTTTCCCACCAGCGAGATTTCAAATTGGCGCCAGCAAGAGAGTTCACACGGGTGGAAACATTTCGCACCACTGCAGAAAAAAGAAGGTAGGAAGAAGAAGTCCTTAGGCACCATGTTGGGGTTTTTTTCTGGGGTATGGCTGCTGTTTATACTTTTCCCAACAATGAGTATACCAGACAGTGCCTTGATTGACTGGTTTTCATGAAAATGGTGTTTAACAGAGATGCCAGAAAGTTGGGTCCTGCTGAGTAGTGGGCCTAGAGCAATGGTGGGCAGGTGTGTGATAAAACATCTGTGGTGGGGCCATGTAGATCTGTCATTGGATTCCAAATGGCTTGTGACTGACATGGTGAAGCCAGCAGACCCTTATATGTAAAGGCACCTTGTTACATAGAAAGGTTTCAGGACATTGTTCAGAATCAGGTTGCTATGGTGAAGGGGGCAAGCTATGTGGGATAGAAGCCTGGTTCTTGTATTCTTCTGCAGACCCTGACCCACCACACGTGACAGAAATCCCTCCCGCACTGTGTCCCCGTTGAACTCCTTGTATTTCGTGAAGCAAATACCCAACTCCCAGTAGAGCAGCAAGAAACACCACGAAAATAGAGGATGACCATATGGATTCAATGTCCACACAGGGAGACATTTAGCCCCCAGGGGCCACAGTTTACCTACAATGGAAAATTCAGCACTGCTGTCTCATGTTCATTGGAAAATAAGAAACCATGTCCTCCAGGTCACATTGATGCAGACCCAGCTTTTATGGTCTCACTATAAAGGAAGCTAAAGCTCCTGACAACAACATATATTTCAAGTGCCCAACCTCACAGGCAGTTTCTCAAGAAGTCTCTAGGCCAGCAGACCTTCATGTTTGTGGAGGGTTTACCCTGTCCCTTACTTTTGGAAACTCCTCTACCACTTCCAAGGTTGTGAACTCCTGATCATATTCCATTCTATATATGTATTCATGGATTTCCTAACTCTTCTCCTCTGATTGTGTCATACTTGGGCCGTAGGTGTTGTCAAGGCATTGTTCTGAATGAGAGTGGGAAGATTTTTGTGTAGCACATATTTACATACACATTGGATTCATTTTTCAATTTTCCATTCAAAATACTGAATCCCTGACACTAACACATACCCTACTAGACTCTGACTACTAATCCTAATATGATGGAGAAATATAACCCAAACAGAATAGAAATACAAGCAGTTGAGAGGAGGCATGGCGTATAGTTGGTCTTGCCTTTTGCATGATATAGGGTAGGAGTTATAAATCTTGTTAATTTTTTGTTGAAATAGTCCTCCATGTGTTTTTAAAGTTAACACATATGTGAATTTCTGTCTCCCTTTTTCTGTAGCCAATTTAGCACATGTATTTTTATATGCACATATAAAATCCTACCTGGTATCACACGTACATTTTTGTGAGGTGGCTAACTTGGGAGATACAAAGTATGAGAAGAGATCACTCCTCCTAAATATTTTTGGAACTGAAAATTCAAAGTATGAGTGAGCTTCTTAGTTGAAAAACATTATACATAAATCCATGTTTAGTAAAATTAATATTTTTGGATCTGTGAATGATATATATTTCATGATGAATTTTGATTGGCATATATATTGCTAATTTCTAATGTATCTGTGATATATATATATATATATATATATATATATATATATATATATATATATATATATAATTTTCAAAATATGAAATATATGTGTCTTATTATACACTCCCTAAATAATTCACTCATGTTCATGTATGTGGTTTTATAATCAACTTTTCATAAGATTGTTTTTAGAAATATTCATCCACCTGAAATACATATTTGTTTCCTAGAACTGAAAACTCACTTCAGTGAATGGTGCAAACAAAGCCTTATATTTCTACAGTTACTGACCCAATTTAACATCAATGAAAGTAGATTTCTATGGGACATGATGTGTATTTTGATGTTCATTTTAATTCAACACTGGTACATTACTATTTCTTCAGTTTTTATACATCGTAGAATATACATTTCATCCACAAGTTCACAAATTTAAAGACATTTGTAACACATTCAATCACTTCCTGCTTCAGAACACATGTATTCCTCCTTGTTTTTGACTGGTTATTTCATGAGACTTCTTTCCAAACACATTATTTTCGATTTCCATAATCAATTTGGAAGCAAAACTCACACACATTTTATGATAAACTACAACCCTAATATTACCATTAGATGTATAACTGGTTGGAATGAATGTATGTATATCAATGTAAGATTTCCTGTGTATTTTGGGATATCAATTTATTCCAATTTCTAAATTTGGAAACAATTGTATTATTTATTCACAGTATGGTCTATTCATGCATTCTCTCTATATTCATACACACATGGTACACCTATTTGTGCCCCCAATACTAATTTATATCTCTTCAAAATATTGCTCTCAGAAATGGTGCAACAAATACTCATGTCACCTGATCTACATATACATTTTATCACAGTAATATTCTGGCCACAAAATGCAAAGTCACACGACTGTACCAAAGCCTAAATGGAATGTGAGTATTGATTATGAACATCACCCATGTCCAGGTTGCCTAATGCTCTCAAATGTCAATCCTATTGGTGACTACATATTTGTTTCTTCCTAATATTATTTATTCAAACTCAAGCCTGTTGAAAATGTCTAATCCTATCGATCACTTTATCGTTTGCCTGATTTTCTAATGTCTCTATTGATATCTGCTTTCCTACATATTTTCCCCAGTTCATCATTGTGACTGAGTCTTCACATCTGCTGACATTTACATTTTCTCTCTACCCGAAACCCTATTGCTAAAGAACTTTTTGTCCAAATCCTATACTCACTCTTTTTCCTAATCCTACCAACTATCTTCCTAATCCTACCAACTATCCTTTTTTGACTGGATGTTTTCTTTGACATTCAATCATCCAAGGTACAAGGTCCTATGCCATTGTGTATAGATTTATCTGAGACACATGTGCAGAACATAATTCAAACCTAAGTATCCCAATCAAGGATCCAATTCCCTTCTGGGCTTCAAATCTTCCCTAGATTTCTGTTTTCATACATATATTTCCCCTCTATATATTCTTATAAATATCGCAGGTTCCCCAAAACATTATTCATCCAGCAGAATGATTCCTAAGCCAAATCAAACATGTTATTAACCCTAACCATACTCTGTTCCCTCAATCTAACTTTACAGAAAAGCAGGCACAGAGTTGGTGTTACAATACAGGAATGTAAGAAATCTTCCACCTGCTGAGAAACAAAAAGGTCCATGCAGAAATGAACCCTGGGGAAGATATAGGAAGCTATGATGGACCTGAGAGAGCAAAAGTCATCTTCCACGACAAACAACCTGGTCAGGATGAAGGGGTGTGTCTGAAGCAGTCTCTCTTTTCTTAATGTAGAGAAGATGGACAATTCCAGGCCTGTGAGGAGAGCTGTTCCCGGGTGCCTATGTTTTATATACCATTCAAACTTGTGAAAGTGTCACAAGAAGTAGGGGCAGACTCCATCAATTGGGACACTTGGAAGCAACTGTTAGGACAAAGTGGTTGCCAAGGCAGTGACCTCATTCAGTTCCTGAAGGAAGTGACCTACATCACTTTCTTGGTGATGGAACTCTCTGAACTAGGGATCCAGGAAGCCAGGCACCCAGAGGCAGTCCCAGTCCCAGTCCCAGTGGCCTCACATGTTTGGATTTACCAAGGACAGCATCAGTCTTTCTTGGTAACTACTGATGTGAGGATGGCCAAATGCCAGGAAGGTCTGAAGAGGGGCCTTTCCTGAGTAAGCAGGTAGTGTCTCACCACTGGCACCTGACAACATCACAGTGTTGGCCAAGGAGTCCAGATCTGACATAGGACAGTCCATTTTGGAGTAACATACTATGGCCCATCAGTCAGAGGACACTCTGGATAGTCATAGACCTACTTGGGGGAAGGAGGTGACTTTGTGGGTGTGTGTGTGAGTTTGTGGTTTTGTCTAATGATCTGAGAATAGGTAGGAAAGTCGGTTTGTTAGGATTGGAGTGGACTGTTTCTAGTAAGTCTTTTGACAATGTGAGTGTTTCTATGTCTGTTTATCCCACTGTGTCCGTGGTTGTAGACATTAGAAAAGAGAATGCATCAATGGATGTGTCCTGAATAGTAGAAAGCTTCACAACATTCATCCTGCCCAATTTATGAATGGATTTTGGCTTGCCTAATGGATGGGCAAAAACCACTGTCTTCCTAAATTCCTGTTTTCTTCTTGAATTCTGGCCACTCTCCAGAATAGGCTCATGGTTTTGTTTCCAAGACATGTACCACCTCCAAGCTCTGTGACATGGCTATGTACTGGATAGCTGAAGGGAATGGGATCATCTCGGAAAACTCAGATATCATTCCAGAAACCCTGCCTTGGGCCATTTGCTTTCCTATTGTTCTGTTGCCCTGAATGTCAGAAAGGTCTTTGCCTCAGGCCACCCCTTTGTGAAGCCTGAAGAAAACGGTTTTCAATGGAAATTAATGGGCATCAGCTGTAGATCTTTGCTTAATTGCTTTGGAAAGGGATGTGTCTGCATCAGACTCTTGGCCATGTGTGAGGTTGTTGAATAGATTCTCAGCACCTGATGGATCTAACGAACAATTACATGTGTGCTTCCAAAACCAAAATGGCCAAAAAAGCAGTCATTGTGGACGAAGTCTCTCGCTTTCCTCTGTAAGATTCCTGATCTCCATCAAGTGAAAATAGGGATCCTTTTTGTCAAATGAGTTCTTCAATCCCTGCAGAGGATAGCCCATAGGTGCTTGGGTTTTCTCATGATTCCAATTCACATAAAGAATCTATACCTGAGAGTCAGGAGGCCTCAAATTGTAAAATCAGAGCAGTATTTACGGCAGGCTTATTTGATCACTCCTGGTTCTCAGGAAGGGTGTCCAGTCAACCCTGACTTTAGGCAAATGACGGGCAAGGGAGGTTATTTTGTCCACTGTCTTGGGCTGAGTCCCTCATGGAAACCTCCAGCCACAGGTTATGATGAGTGTCTATATGGAAGAAGATGAGGGCCTTGTGGGTGTGTTTTGGTTTTAATTGTGGTCATTTGTTTGGCGGTTGGAAGTGATGACTGGGTCTATCTGGGCTTGAACTCTGGTGTGATTCCCCTTAGAGTCTGAGTTCTGGAACTGATCTCAGAGAAATATTGCCATAAACTGCATTCAAATTTTAGGAGGCCACGCATGGGATTCGCCCTTGGAAACTGAGATCAAATACCAGGGTGGCTTTACACAGAGCCTTGGAATATCAGCTAGGATATCACATGATTTTATTCTGAAAGATTTGGCAGCCATAGTTGACAGTCAGAACACCCATGGACGTCACATTAAAGACCTCAATGGGCCTGGCTTCATGTGACCTTTTGACCACTCTATGGGAAGACTTGCCTGTGAGATTTCTCCAGAGAATTTAATGAAAATAGCTTCCTCACATTTAATAGTTCCTGAATAAACTGAAACCCACAGTGCCTCCAACTTCATCCAAGAAAAATGGCTAGATAAATACAATGAATTCTTTGAAATTCCCTTAACCAGGTGGCACTGGAGAAACTTTAGATGTCTTGTTGCTGATCATGAGTGTACCAGAGAATGCCATGATTGACCGGGTTTCATGAAAATGGTGTAGAACAAAGATGCCAGTAAGTTGGAGCCTGCTGAGTAGTGGGCCTATTGCAGTGGTGGGTAGGTGTGTGATAATACATATGTGGTGTGGCCATGAGGATTTGCCATTGCTTTCCAAATGGTTTGTGACTGACATGGTGCAGCCAGCAGACCCTTCTATGTAAAGGCATCATGTTATATGGAGAGGTTTCTGGGCTAAGTTCAGAGTCAGATTTCTAAGGACAAGGGGGCAAGCTCTGTGAGATAAAAGCCTGGTTGGTTCATTCTCCTTCAGACCCTGACCCACCACAAGTGACAGAACTCCCTCCAACACTGGGTTCCAGTTGAACTCGTTGTATTTCATAAAGCATATACCAAACTCCCAGTACAGCAGCAAAAAACACCACAAAAAGTGGAGGATGACCAAATGGCTTCACAGTCCACACGGGGAGACACTTAGCATCCAGTGGCCACAGTTTACCTACAAACAGAAAATTCAGCACTGCTGCCTCATGTTCATTAGAATACAAGAAACCATGTCCTCCAGGTCACATAGATGCAGACTCAGCTTTGATGGTATCACTAGAAAGGAAGCTAAAGCTCCTTACAACAACATATATTTCAAGTGCCCAAACTCAGAGGAAGTTTCTCAAGAAGTGTTTAGGCCAGCAGAGCTCCATGTTTTTGGAGTGATTACCTGTTAGACCAGGACACAAGAAAAGACCACTGACTCTAATTAAAATCAAATTAAATTAAGCTTATTATTTCCACCGGCTGTGCTGCCTCTCCCTCACAAAATGGCGGGAATAAGACAGCAACCCCAGCTTTCCTACAGGCAGCTTAATAGCCCAGAAAATTACACAAAAGGGGGTTTACAGATAACAGAACTCTGACAAACATCACACTAATGGCAGTCTACATTTTTTTTGCTGTCCCTACATCAGAGTTCATGAAGACCATTAGAGCCTCAGAGAGGGTTGTTGTCTCGCCAGAGAAGGCAAATATTTATGATGTGTCACTAAAGTTTCAGAGAGGGCTGCTATCTGGTCAGAGAGCCGGGCATGGGTGAGTTCCAGGCGTGGGCAGGCATTCCAAGCAGGTTTAGAATTTGAAGTGATTTATGCTAAAGCCAAAATTATCTTTTCATGGCTTTTTGGCAAGATGGCTCCCAATTTAAATTAAAGATCAGGTTGGGTCTATCATTCCCCCCTTTTCTTTGTGTTCCTTTCAAATCTTTGATAGATTACGGGAAGAGCACTGAGGAAATTTTAATCCCTCAGGTAAGAGTCTCCAAATTTTTAGAACTCACCCAAAACCGATCTCCCTGATTTTACCTGACTTAATTAATTACTTATATTGATAGTCTATTTATCTTTCTCTCCATTGTTTTAAGAAGAGTGGTGTCACTCATTTTTTCTTCTTCTGACCTGAGACAGGGTGACATGAGTGGGCATGGCATGAGGGACATGAGTTGCCTTTTAGAAGTCAGTTGAGGGACATGAGTTGCCTTTTAGAAGTCAGTTCAGTTTGAAGTCTGATTGGGAAAGAACAGGTTGTAAAGTCATCTGGGGATGGGTTCTTCTATGAGAGAAACAAAAACCATGAGTACTGAAAAAGTGTTGCAGCAGCTGGAACATGTCACTGTATAGAAGTTCCATCACCAGTCTTTAATATCCCCAGTTATCCGGACTGTCAACTTAACTTGTACTGTTACACTTGTCCCTCCCCATAAGATACAGTTTAATAATTTAATGTCATCTGATCTTGTAAAATCTTTTTACTAGTATGACCTCTGTGTCTCTTAAAGAAACCTTTAATTCTGTTACTCAGGGATGGATAATTGTACTAGCAAACACCAAGCCTACCTGTGTAGGTTAGGAATATCTGTAGGCCTTAAACTGAAAACTTATCCCTGTGGCAGGTCTTCTTGATAGTCTCTTTTTATAAGTATCACGCATTCCTTTCTGAGAATTCTTCTTTGTAGCCACCAGTCTTACTTATTTTGGGAGGCAAACATAAAGTGCATACCTTAAAATTATATTATTATTATTATAATTTAAAATGCCCAGGAATGGATGTATTTTGTTCTTAACTGTCTTTGCTAAGTGTTTAAGATGAAGCAGTCAAACTGACTTTTGTTTCCATCTATTGTTAACAGTCAGCTGAGCTTTTATGGGAGTCAATTCTGGGGAAACTTGAGAGCAGATTCTCAGTTCTGCTAGTGCCATTTGCGCTAGGTGGGTCCAGATCTTGCTTGACCATTTGGCTTCCCTCGGAAGCATCAGGGATGTCTCCTTTCTTTGATGACTCTCCTCTTCATAACAAATACCCTGATTGGCTTTCTGTTCTCCAGTGGTCTCATTAATCTCCCTGATCAGGAGGGGGTTATGTGGCTCAGAGTTTCAAAGCTCTTTAGAGAAGTTCCCTGTTCCCTGGATTCAGACTGACTCAGAGGGCAAAAGCCAAATATTGGTTTTCTTGGCGCTTTTCATTTAACTTCAATTTTAAATCCTAATCTTAAACATCCAGCAAATAAATTTTAACAGCCTTATATTAAGAGTACTGGGCTTTAATGTCTATAACTATATCATTATCTTTTTATTAATTGGGATCTGTATTTTTCTGTCTGTATTGTAAGTAATGACTTATTATCTTGAATAAACCCATGTTGTGTTCTTAAAGCAACACGTTTGTAAAACAGTAACAGAGAATCTTTAGATCACTTATAAAATAATTTCAAAATAAAATTAACAAAAGTAAAAATACTTAGCTTGTGTAATAGCTACCCTGAATTTTTTGGCTGAGTTATACATTATATCCCCTGTTTGAGATCCTAGGAATATTGACCTTAAAAAAACCAACTTTTAAACATAACTTTAAAGAAATATTATCTGACCTACTGGTTTTGTAGTCATTCTCACATGTAGTAAGATGGGACACAGAGCCTTATCTCAGGTAAGGCAGGGCTCTTTATAAATCTTAAGTATTTTAGTTCTAAAGATAATCTTTATTTATAAATATCATTTGACAAAGTTTACATAAATTGTTTGAGGTCACATGAACATTAGCTAACACCATATGATATCACATTTAAAACATGAATTAAAGAAAGGCTGAAAGTTTTTAACCTTTACATCGATTAGGCTCTCATTAACTAAAAAACACATTTAAATTTTTCCCCAATGTAAAAAGTAACATAAAAGTTTACATATCTTATTGATAACAGGTAAATAAATCCCCAATATATTTTTTACCATAAAACTTCAGAGCACCAGCTTGATATAATGCTCTTTTAAAGTTTCTACCTTACAGACTTGAATACATATAAGATATGAAAACATTGATAGCATCGCAATAACATTGATGTTTCTACATTAACCAAGTTTAGCTTTTAAAGCAATGGCAGTACAGTGCTCTAAAATAACAGTTCTTATTTAATCAGTTGTTTAATTTTTATGGTTGCTTGCTCTAGAGAAAATAAAACTTAATAAACACAACGTTATGGGTAAACTTATGTTTTAAGAAATTTCTGTCTCATTAACACATGACTGATTTTTATATTCTTATACAGACTTTAATAAAAACTTATTCAGACCTTAGTAAATCAATCAGATATCTAACAAAAGTACTCATGAATGAGTAATCCCAATCAAATTTACTTTATTTATTTATCAAAATATTAGAGAAATGTATTGACAGTGTAAACCATTTTTATGTTGAAGGAAAGGTCCTAGTACCAAGGCATATTAGACATTTTGTAGATATTAATATTTTATTAGATTTTTGAACACCTAGAAAAATTTGTAAGCTTAAATTTAAAGACATTGATTTTTATCTGTTTATCCAATTTAAATTGAAACATTTAAATCACGTGAATTAAAGATCTTTGGATCTCCTATTTAAATTTGTTTTAATGAGCGCTTTTTTATGAGCACTCCTTGTATATGTTAGTTTGTGTATCATATATATGATATACGGACATATGTATATATAGACATACAACACATAACAAAAGTGTGCACACGTAATAATAGTAAAGGCCTTGTAGCTTTTCTCAGGTGAAATCTCCATTGCAATGTTTCAAAATGTCTACAGTTGGTCAAAGATAGAACTGATCTGAAAAACATTAACCTAGGTCTGTATGCTCAAAATCATGAGCTCAAAAAAAAAGTATCTATGGAAAAAAAAAAGAGTCCTAGAAAAAGTGACTGGCTAGTAATTAGTAAATAAAATACAATTTACCTTTTTTTTTCCCCCTTAGGCCTCAAATCAGTCTCCTACTAAGATTGCAGGCTTCTTTCATTTACATTTCAACATAAGTCATGGCTGAGGTCTGGAAGGAGCAGGAAAAACTGCTATTCTGAGCAGACACCTCAGGCCTAAGGCATTTTAACCATAATTTTGAGGTTCAGATGTTGAAAATTATGACATAAATTTAAGATACAATTCACAAAATTTTATATCTTTACATCTTGTTTTGTCAACAGATACCATTCTATGATTTACTATCCTTGTCCAAATTAATGCACTGGTACACACAGTGATATTTTCCCAGGCTATCCAATTCAAAATTGGTGAAAAAAAGACTGTATGATTGGGAAGTTACTTGCCAACTTGGAAGTAGAGTTCTTCAGTTTTCCATCCTAAGTATTTAAGTTCTCTGGCATGAATTATCTGAAATCATAAACTAAAAAATTACCTAAACCCGACTTTTAACTGCAATATTGTGCAATGCTTCAAAAACCCATTCAGATACCAGATTGTTAAAATAAAACATCATCATTTAGACACACATTCAGCTAAGATCATTCCCAAGAAACAATTTATAATATCAACACATTATTGCACATGTCTTAAAGGGCCAGATACAAAGACACAAGACAGACAGAAAGGAGGTCCAGACTATGGCTGTCAGAGAGAACCCATTAAACCAGAGCAGATAAGAGAAAAATCTCCTACACCAGTGTGCACCATAGATATCCACAGGGGGGGGGGACCACATGTTTTAACAGAGGGGCAACCTGAAATGTAAAATAAAGTGTCTCCATGGTGACTTCACTGCATTTAGTGTCCCCTTTTTCTTTTTCTCTTTTTTAACAAGACAGAGGTGGCATAATTCTTACAGTGCGGAAAGGAAGGAGGTAATTCCCTGAATCAACAGGGCTTTGGCAGCTGCTGGGAGTCCCTCAGTCCTTCCTTTTACTTACAGGATTAGCTCCTCTTGTTCAGTTTCACACCAAGCATGCTTCATCTCCTAATATTCCAGTAGACAGCTCTCACAAAGTTCCGGGGAGGAGGGGGGGTACCAAATTTGCAAATTAAAGTTCGATTCCTGAACTTGAAGCCAATTAATACCAATTTAATAATGAGGACTGAGTTTTGAGAAAAAGAAAAAGGGAGGTTTATTGCTTTGCGAACAAAGGAGAAACACAGGGGACTCTGCCAAATGTTGTGACTCTCTTGATCTGGAGCGACAAGGGGTTTTAAAGGAGTTTCACTTGTTAACCTGGGAGATGCTCAGTTCTTAGGTCCCCAGCAAGCATTGCCCTCTGCAATGGGTGTGCTCCAGGCAGCCAGCTAGGAGCTTCTGTCATCCTGCTTAACAAAGGGGGGTAAAGTTCATCGCAGTTCCCTAAAACACAGTCCAAAGGGGTGTCAGGCTTACTCTCTTTATTACCCATTTTTACGTCCAAAATACTTAAGTTTTTACCACTGAAATCACACAACAAAACAAACAAAAACAAACAAACAATCAAAAAAATAGAAGACAAAACAAAACACAAAAAACAGAAAACCAGCGCCTAAACAGAAAAACAGTGGAACAGTGCAACATCTTGCTATAGCTCCAGGGTAGGAGCGCGTGCGTGCCTGTCGGCCCCTCTCTACAGTTCCAGAGGAATTCCCTACAGAACAGAACAGAGGACAGAAAGATTCTCGTTACTCTCCTGGAAAGGAGTATATGTGAGCCTCCCCAGGCCACATCTCTGTCATCAGAAAAGATCTCCCTTAACAGGATATCAGATGTTATAAAGGCGCCACTTACCTATGGAGGACTCCTCCACCAGGTGCTTGCTAATAGTTTTAGTGCAGAGGTTCACTGCAGTGCTCCCCGGACTAAAGGCTCTCTTCCTAATATAGAGAAGATGGACCAAATCAGGCCTGTGTGGAGAGCTGTTTCTTGGTGCCTATGGTTGATATACCATTCTAATTTGTGAAAGTGCCACAGAAAGTAGGGTAAGCCTCCTTCTCATGGTACGCTTGAAAGCAACTGTTTGGACAAAGTGGTTGCCAAGGCAGTGACCTCATTCAGTTCCTGAAGGATGCAACCTCACCTCACTTCCTTGGTAATGGAACTCTCTGAACTTGGGATGCAGGAAGCCAGGCACACAGAGTCAGTCCCAGTCCCAGTCCTAGTGGTCTCACTTGATTCAATTTAGCAAGGACAGAGTCAGTCTTTCTTGGTACCTACTGATGTGAGGATGGCCAAATGCCAGGAGTACTCTGAAGAGGGGCCTTTCCTAATAAAGCAGGTACTGGCTCACAGCTGGCTCCTGACCACTTCACAGAGTTGGACATGGAGTCCAGATCTGAGACAGGATAGGCCATATCGGGGGAACATAGTATGGCCCAGCAGTCAGAGGACACTCCGGATAGTGAGAGACCTATTTGGGGGAAGGAGGTGCCTTTGTGGGTGTGGATGTGTGTTTGTGGTTTTGTCCCAAATTCTGAGAATAGGTAGGAAAGTCGGTTTGTTTGGTTTGGAGTGAACTGTTTCTAGTAAGTTGTTTAACAAGGCGAGTGTTTCTATGTCTGTGTATCTCACTGTGTCCATGGTTGTAGACATTAGAAAAAGAGAATGCATCAATGGATGTTTCCTGTCTAGTAGAAAGTTTCCCAGCATTCATCCTGCCCAATTTATGAATGCACTAGGGCTTGCCATATCGATGGGCAACACCTGCTATCTTCCTAAGTTCCTGTTTTCTTCCTGAAATCTAGCCACTCTCCAAAATAGGCTCATGCTTTTGAGTCCACGATATGTACCACCTCCAAGCACTGTGACATGGACATGTACTGGATAGCTGAAGGGAATGACAAGCATCTCAGAAAACTCAGATATCAATGTGACCAGGAAAGTCTCAGTGGAGAACCCCTGCAATGGGCCTTTTGATTGCCTATTTTTCTGTTGCCCTGAATGTCAGTAAGTTCTTTGCCTGAGGCCACGCCTTTGTGAATCCTGAAGAAAACAGTTTTCAAACGGAAATGAATGGGCATCACCTGTGGCTCTTTGCTTAATTGCTTTGTAAAGGGATGTGTCTGATTCAGCCTCTTGGTCCTGTGTGAGCCTGTGGCTTAGATTCTCAGCACCTGATGGATCTAAAGAATGATCCCATGTGTGGATCCAAAATCAAAATGGCCAAAAATCAGTCACTGTGGAAGAAGTCCCTCACATTCCTCTGTAAGGTTCCTTACCTACATCAAGTGAGAATAGGGATCCTTTGGGTCAAATGAGTTCTTCAAAGCCCTGCAGATGCTAGCCCATAGGTTCTTGGGTTTTCTTATGAATCCAATTCAAATAAAGAATCTAAACCCCACAGTCAGTAGGCCTCAAATTGGAGAACAGAGCTGTATTAATGGCAGACCTGTTTGATAACTCCTGGTTCACAGGGAGGGTGTCCAGGCCACCCTGACTATTGGCAAATGAGGGGAAAGGGAGCTTATTTGGAACACTGTCTTGTGCTGCGCCTCTCATGGAATCCTCTTGCCAGAAGTTATGGTGAGTGTCTATATGGAAGAAGATGAGTGGCATGTGGGAGTGTCTTGGTTTTAATTGTGGTCATTTGTGTGGCGGTTGGAAGAGATAATTGGGTCCACCTTGGCTTGAACTTTGGTGTGATTCCCCTTAGAGTCTGTGTTTTGGAATTGACCTCCGAGAATATATAAGGTCCTATGCCATTGTATATCCATATTTCTGGGACATCACTACAGAATGTAATTCAATGCTAAGTATACCAATCAAGAGCCCAATGAACTTCTGGGCTTCAAATCTTACCTATATTTCTGTTTTTATACTTATATTGAAAGGTTAATAAAATAGGTACTTGTCACTTCTTGATTTTCTGTATGCTTAACAAAACACTGTTGAAATCTTGAGAACTGTTTGCTATTCTTTTTCCCAGAATGTGCTGTCCCCAACTGCCAAACTGCAGAATGTACTCGGTCAACCAGTTGCACGCAAACCGCCCACTCGCCCTTACCCATCAATAAACTTCCCTCCCTGCCCTCTCCAAGGAAAATATATAAGCACTTCTTAAGCTGTTCTCAGGGCTCTCTGCTCTATTCAAGAGAGCTCTGAGCCCTTGCATGCCGGACTCCCAATAAAGCCTTTGCTGTTGCATGAGACAGTCTCTTGGTGGTCTCTTAAACCGACCCTCGCCCGATCTTTACATCTCGTGGCCCCAGTGAGATCCGGCAGCCGCAGATGAAAGACCCCCAAAGGGCTCCTCTGGGGGTAAATAAGGCCCCTCTTTCTGGTTTCAGGATTCAGGTTAGGGTTTCACAAAATGGCTATTGGTAAAGAGCGTGAGCTCTCTCCCACGGTGACTGACACACATGTCACAGAGCCACAGGCCATGTCCCTGGGGGATGAACTCATGAAATCGAGGAACAATAGTCTCCTTGATTCAGTGATATTTTGTTTCGGATTCGGTATTGCCAGCCCATCATGTTTTGCCGGCTACTCAGTCCTGGTCTCAGTATTGGACGTCCATTGCCTGTCTTTATTGTCTTGTCTTGTCTGTGTCATGTGTCATTGCTTTTATTGTCTGTGTATATTTCATTATGGGACAGAGCACTTCAATGCCTCTGTTCCTGACCCTTGATCACTAGACCAAAGTCTGCTTAAGGACTCAGAATCTTTCTTTTTCAGTAAAATGCCGGATCTGGCAGATTCTGTGTCTCAGAATGACCCACCTTTGTAGTCGGATGGCCCCTAGAAGGATCTTTCTACTTCGCACTAATTTGAAAAGTTCGAGATATTGTCTTTTAGCAGGGGCCACGTAGACATCCAGATCAACAGCCATATATCTTAACTTGTCAGGACCTCTACAAATCTCCTCCTCCAAGGATGAAGCCTTTCCTTGTCCCTGCACCTGCTCCTACTCCTTCCCCCACGATTCTATCTCTTTGCACCCTCTGTTCTCCATGAGTCTCAAGACTCTACTGGACTCTCCTCCCCCTCCTTACCCTCTGCCTTCATCCCCCAACTCCCAACACCCTCTAAGTGATTCCCCTGCTGCTGACTCATCCTCTCCACCATTCAAAGAAGCTAGGATGGCCCAGCACCATCCAGATGACTGTCCCGTGGCACACAGAGCCCCTCCTTAGCTGGAGGAAGCTGGCCCGGCTAAAAGAACTCAGAGAACTCGCCAACGTTTTTACACCTGCCTACTTGGGATAACTGCCAACAACTCCTAGGGACTTTCTTTATGACAGAGGAATAAGAGAAAAACCTCCAAGAAACTAAAAAAAAAATCCTCGGACCTGATTGGCGACCAACACAACTTCCCAACATAATCAAAGCCAGCTTACACTTAATCCAAACCAACTGGAACCCCAACACCTTTGAAGATAAAGAGCATCTGTCCAATTATTGCCTGGCTCTAATAGCGGGTCTCCAAGGGGCTACTAGGTGACCAACTAATTTGGCCATGGTAAGAGAAATTATTCAAAGGCCTGATGAATCTCCCTGTTTGTTTCTAGAAAGACTTATGGAGGCATATAAGAGATATACTCCTTTCGATCCTCAGGCAGCGGATCAAAATTCATCTGTAACGATGGCCTAATTGGGCAAGCTGCCATGGATATTAAAAAAATTTAAAAGAGAGATTTAGTCAGAGAAGCCGAGAAAATATACTATAAGAGAGAAACAGGGAGAAAGAAAGGGAGCAAAGGAAGGATGAGAGAAGCAAAAGACAGACTAAGGGATTGACCAAGATCCTGGTCACAACAAGAAAGAGGCCAGAAATTAAGACGTAAGGTGACAGGTAGGGATACCTGGGGCCATGCCAGAGGCCACCCCTGGCCTCAGATCAATGTGCCTACTGTAAAAAAAAAGGATACTGGGCCAAAGAGTGCCCTATAAAGAGACAGCCACGCCAACCAGCCATTCTGACTCTGGAGCATGACTGAAAAAGTTGGGGCTCAGATCACTTCCCCTAGCTCAGGGTAACTTTTGAAGTGTAGCGGACCCCAGTAAACTTTGAAATGAAAACAGAAGCAGTATACTCAGCCCTTAAGGCCCCATTGGGCCCTCTATCAAATAAAAGGTCTGTAGTTCAAAGAACTAATGGCAGTAAATATCGGGCTTAGACTACTAAGAGGACCATGGACCTTGGGAAAGGAAAAATCTATCACTCCTTCCTAGTAATCCAGGAATGCCTGGACCCATTGATGGGCAGAGATCTGCTCACCAAGCTCTTGGCCTAAATAACTTTTAACCCTGAAGGCCCCCAAATGAAATTTCTAAATTCTTCAGTAAAAACTCCTATAGTCACTGCTTTAACTATATTAGTAGAAGATGAACATCCACTCTTCACACCCCCCAAGACTGATCAAACAGGCAAGCTACACCAGAAATGGATAACAGATTATGCAGATGCCTGGGCAAAAACTGCTGGGTTAGGCCTGGCCGTGAAACAACCTCCAATAACAGTGGAGTTAAAAACCTCAGCCTCCCCAATCAATGTCAAATAATATCCTCTAAGCAAAAAAAGCTAAAGATGAGATAAGGCCCCATATTCAGAAATATCTGGACTTAGGGCTCCTAAGGCCCTGTCAATTGGCCTGGAACACTCCCCTGCTACTAGAAAAAAAAAAAGCCAGGAACCGGGGACTATTGTCCTGTTAAAGACCTAAGAGAGATCAACAACAGAGTGCAGGACATTCACCACACGGTACCTAATCCGTACAATCTGCTTAGCACTCTGAACCCTGAGCGGAAATGGTATACTGTTCTGGACTTAAAAGATGCTTTCTTTTGCTTGCCTCTGCATAAAGATAGTCAGTTGCTGTTTGCTTTTGGGTGGGTAGACCCAGAAACCTGAACGTCTGGTCAACTAACTTTGACTAGACTCCCACTGGGGTTCAAAAACTCCCCCACTCTCTTTGATGAAGCCCTCCACAGAGATCTCAGCAATTTCAGAACTATGCACCCCAAATCACCCAGCTTCAATACGTGAATGACCTGCTACTGGCAGCCAACACCAAGGAAAACTGTGAGTCTGGGACCCAAGCACTATTATATGAGCTTGCTCAACTTGGGTATAGAGTTTCGGCCAAAAAAGCCCAAATTTGCTAGCATGAAGTAATCTTCCTGGGCTGTTACCTTAGGGGCAGTAAACGATGGCTCACTGAGCCCAGAAAACAAACCATTGTGTAGATACCACCCCCATCTAACAGGAGACAACTCAGAGAGTTTCTTGGAACTGCTGGCTTTTGCAGGTTATGGATACCTGGGTTTGCGTCTTTAGCTGCTCCTTTATACCCGGTGTTAATGGGAGATGCCCAATTCCAATGGACCCCTGATCACCAGGAAGTTTTTGATAACATCTATGGACACTGACACTGAACGCCTCAACTTCATAGAGCTCAGGCTGCAATTACAGAAAGCCCTACACTACTTTAAAAATGTACACCAACTCACTCACCTTGGTTCAATGAAACTGCAGGCATTCCTGTAGGATTAAGAACAGAGTTTTCCACTAACCGACTCACAGCGAAAGGAAATAACTGAACGGGTAACAAAAGCCTGTCGAGTCCGTCAATTGGTTAATGCTTACCCTTCCAGTTTCCTAGAGGAAAGCACCTACGAGGAACCAGAAAATGACAATTTTGGGAAGTGGACAATAGTGAAATTAAGCCAGCAACGAATGGACTTAAATATCTCCTAGTCTTTGTAGATACATTTTCAGGATGGACTGAAGCCTTACACACAAACACACACACACACACAAAAACAACCAAACTGCACAAATGGTTTTCAAGAAGATCCTGAAAGATATTTCTCCAAGATACGGTCTGCCTAAGGCAATAGGGTCTGATAATGGACTGGTGTTCATGGCTCAGGTAAGTCAGGTGTTCACTGGGACCCTGTGGATTAATTTGAAGTTACATTATGCTTATATACCCCAGAGCTCAGGACAGGTAGAAAAAATAAATAGAACCATTAAAGAGACCTTAACGAAATTAAGCTTAGAGCCCGGCATAAAAGATTGGATTATGCTCCTGCCTTATGCACTGTTTCATGCGAGAAATAATCCCTCTCTTTCTTTGTGTAACCTCACCCCCTATGAAATTCTCTATGATGCCCATCATCCAGTAAGGAACCTAACCCCAACTCTAAGGCCTAACGATCACTTCCACACCCCCTTGCTTGACAGACTTAAAGTCATTGAAAGAACTCAGCCATACCTGTGGAAACAGCTGGCCACTGCCTACCAACCTTGGGAGGAGTGGACTGTAAGTCAATATCAAGTAAGAGACTTCGTCTACATAAGACAACATCAGGTGTCATCCCTGGAACCCCACTGGAAAGGAACATACCAGGTGCTACTTATAAAACCTAAAGCGGTAAAAGTAGACAGAATCACTTTTTGGATCCATGCCTCTCATCTCAAGCCTTCGCTGTGTCCAGACTCTTGTTGGAAACTGGAAAAGCCTGCTAACCATTTCAAATTGCGTATTCGCTATGTGGATAAGACTATAGACTCTCCCCTTGGCCACCAGTAGTTCTAACCCTCATCATTCCGTTCAGCAGCAATGGCTGATCACAAATCCTACTAGACAAGAAGTATGGTCTATCTCGCATACAGCCCCCTTAGAGACCTGGTGGCCATCTATCCACCCAAACATTTGTCAGCTCGGTATAGGTCTTTCCTATTGAGATATCCCTGATGAAGAGGATCCCACTAAAATTCCATTAAATCTCTTCTGTACCATAGATAATGGAAACAAACTTTATGGATGCAGGGACACGCGAGACAGATTCAGGTTGGCTAGCCTAGATTACTATGTTTGCCTAGAGGACTATCAAAGGCACAAACAGCCACGGCTGTGTCGGGGAGAAGCCGACTTCTTGTGTAAGTCAAGTGAATGTGAGCATACAGGGGCTGCCTGGTGGAACCAAAACTCCTCATCAAATTCAGTACACAGCATTGGCCATATTACCAATTAGACAACCAAATACTATGGCCCCCAGAGGGTTCTCTAGATCCTCAAATTCTGCGTGACATTTTTAACTTTGGCAAGTTCTCAAAAGGGGGAAATTTCCCTATGTGGAATCCTTTTCCCTCCTTTGCTCGCATCCTGTACTATGCTTCTCCAATAGTTCCTCACCCTCAGCCTTCTGCTCTAGACTCTCTGCTATCACTCCCATCTTAGCAACCTGATTTCTCCTCTCCAATTACTAAATCAAAAACCCAAACCTCCGCTGGTTCTCAGAACATTGCCCCCTTGCTGAGGTAGCAGGTACCAAGGTACCCCTTCACCCACTCACTCCTCTCTTTTCCTGTCAGTGCCTGCACTAGGTCCCAGCAAGTCCTCTAGCAAGCTAACCCAAAGCTCAAACCAGCTGATAAGAGGCCTCAGACCCCTATACAAGATGTAATGAAAATGGCCTTTAAAGTTGCTTTGTCATCACTGAAAACAGGTTTCTAAGAATTTAAAGTCCCTCAAAGGCTTTTTGGAATATTTACTCCCATCTTCCCCTCTGCTCTACCTGTTCTACTGCTCAAGTTTTGTTTTAGGAAAATCCCAAACCCCTTTCCCATTTTTCTTTTACATCTCTCTTTCCTCATTCTTAGATCCACGGAGCTGCTCTCAGCCTCGACTACCCCGTCTTCCCCCTCTGTACTAGGTCCATAGAAATGTCTTAAATGACCTTCTCCAGAAGTCTTCACCAAGGCTTACTTTAGGTCTTTCAGCAAAAGAGTCCCTCTGAAAGAGTTCAATGTACATAAACTTGCACTTTTCGTGTTGCCCTGTTCTACTTGACCACTGGCTGGAAAAATCACCACCCCTAAGCTAGACACCTCCTTACCAGTTTTTCACAAAATATGTGAACAAGGCCTCTGGCCTTGAGCTGGGGCTTCACCGAGATGGCTACATTTCTAAGATAAAAATGTTAGCAACTGGGCTCCATGGTGACAGCTGGCAGGGAGAAAAAAAAAGAGACAAAAAAGTTCTCCCCTTCCAAGGTGTCCTTGAAAAGTTAACTTGCCCAGAAGAGAGGAAAAAAAAACAGAAACAAAAACTAATTTTTGTGAATTTCTGCAGACTGTGAACTTCTGAGCCCCTTCCCTTACATGTTGGGTACAAACTCTAAAACTACCAAAACTTGGGTTTCAGGGGGTTAATTGATTACAAAAGAAGCAATGCCCTCTAAATCCGGATGCAACCAAATAAGAATGTTTTCCTCACTTTGTGGTATCTTAGGTGCATTTTCTTGTCCATCCATAAAACAGTATAATTCTATGCACTTTAACATTATTTATGTTTTCATAAAATGGTCAATAGATGTGATTAATTATGTAATGATGTAGATGTTTTTCAGAGTGCTCTATCATGACGCAGGTTCATTTAAAGTTCAAATAGGGGGGCATACAACCCGGTTCCACCGGGAACCTGTATCCCTCACTTTAGCCATCCTATTAGGAATAATAATTGCTGAAGGCTTGGGCACAGGAAGAACTGCCCTAGTCCATGAGACACAACAAAGACACAATTAGAAGCAGAAATAGACCAAAGCTTAAAGACATTAAAAACCGACATCACAGCTTTACAGGAATTTTAACCTCTCTCTCTCTGAAGTTGTTTTATAGAGCAGGCGAGTGTTGGACCTCCTCTTCATGAGAGAAAGGTGCCTTTTTGCTTGCATTGAGGGAAGAATGTTGTTTTTATGCCGACAATACTGGAGTTGTAAAAGAATCAATGAGTAAATTAAGAAAACGACTTGAAGAGCGTCAAAGAGAGACAGAGGCCCCAGAAGGAAGGTTTGAGTCTTTGTTCACATAGTCAACCTGGTTAACTATGCTTTTATCTGCCAGGGCTGTTCCATTAATAATCCTCATATTATTGCTAACGGTAGGACCCTGTTTGCTCAACCGTGTAGTTTCCTTTCTAAACCAAATCGAACATGTTATTAAACCTAACCATACACTGTTCTCTCAATCTAATTTTACAGAAAAGTGGGGACAGAGTTGGTCTTAAAATACAGGAATATAGAGGATCTTCCACCTGCTGAGAAACTCAAGGGTCCATGCAGAAATGATCCCTGTAGAAGATGTAGGCCACTATGAAGGACCTGAGAGAGCAGAAGTCTTCCATGGCAAACAACCTGCTCAGGATGAAGGGATGTGTCTGAATCAGCCACTCTCTTCTTAATGTATAGAAGATGGACCAAAGCAGGCATGTGTTGAGCTGCTCCTGCATGCCTTGGTTGACATACCACTCTAACTGGTGAAAGTGTCACAGGAAGTAGGGGCAGCCTCCTTCTCATGGGAACCTTGGAAGCAACTGTTAGGACAAAGTTGTTGCCAAGGCAGTGACCTCATTCAGTTGCTAAAGGAAGTGACCTCACCTAACTTCCTTGGTGATGGAACTCTCTGAACTTGGAATCCAGGAATCCAGGCACCCAGAGCCAGTCCCAGTCCCAGTCCCAGTGGTCAAACTTATTTTGATTTACCAAGGACAGACTCAGTCTTTCTTGGAACCTACTGATGTGAGGATGGCCAAATGCAAATAAAGCTATGAATAGGGGCCTTTCCTGAGAAAGCAGGCAGTGGCTCACCGCTGGCTCCTGACAACTTCACAGAGTTGGCCAAGGAGACCAGATTTGAGACAGAACAGGCCATTTCCAGAGAACATAGTATGGCCAACCAGTCAGAGGACACTCCGGATAGTCACAGACCTACATGGGGGAAGGAGGTGCCTTTGTGGTGTGGGTGTGGGTTTGTGGTTTTGTCTCATGTTCTGAGAATAGGTATGAAAGGCGGTTTGTTTTGTTTGGAGTGAACTGTTTCTAGTAAGTCGTTTGACAAGGTGAGTGTTTCTATGTCTATGTATCCCACTATGTCCGTGGTTGTAGACATTAGAAAAGAGAATGCATCAATGAATATGTCCTATCTAGTAGAAAGCTTCCCAGCATTCATCCTGCCCTATTTATGAATGGACTGCAGCTTGCCTTATTGATGTGAAACACCTGCTATCTACCTAAGTTCCTGTTTTCTTCCTGAATTCTCGCCACTCTCCAGAATAGGCTCATGGTTTTGTCTTTAAGATATGTACAACCTTGAAGCTCTGTGACATGACCATGTACTGAATAGCTGAAGGGAATGGCAAGCATCTAAGAAAACTCAGATATCAGTTTGACCAAGAAAGTCTCAGTGAAGAAACCCTGCTTGGGGCCTTTTGTTTACCAATTCTTCTGTTGCCCTGAATGTCAGGAAGGTCTTTTCCTCAGTCCACCACTTTGTGAAGCCTGAAGAAAACAGTTTTCAAATGGAAATGAATGGGCATTACCTGTGGCTCTTTGCTTAATTGCTTTGGAAAGGATGTGTCTGAATCAGCCTATTTGCCTTGTGTGAGGGTGTGGCTTAGATTCTCAGCTCCTGAGGGATCTAAAGAAAGATCCCATGTGTACATCCAAAACCAAAATGGCCAAAAGAGCAGTCCTTGTGGATGAAGTCTCTCGCCTCTTCTGTAACTTTCCTGACCTCCATCAAGCCAGAATAGGGATCCTTTGGGTCAAATGAGTTCTTCAAAGCCCTGCAGAGGCTAGCCCATAGTTTCTTGGGTTTTCTCAAGACTCCAATTCACATAAGGAATCCAAACTCCACAGTCAGTTGGCCTCAAATTGAAAAAGCAAAGCAGTATTAATGGGAGGCCTATTTGATCTCTCCTGGTTCACAAGAAGGGTGTCCAGGCCACCCTGACATTAGGCAAATTAGGTGCAAGAGAGCTTATTTTGGACACGGTCTTGGGCTGTGCCCCTCATGGAAAACTTTTGCCAGAGGTCATTATGAGTGTCTATATGGAAAAAGATGAGCGCCACATTGGAGTGTTTTGTTTTAAATTGTGGTCATTTGGGTGGCGGTTGGAAGAGATGACTTGGTCCACATGTTCTTGAACTCTGGTGTGATTCCCTTAGAAACTGAGTTCTCAAACTGACCTCAGAGAAGTATTGCCATGAATAGTGATGAGATTTTATGAAGCCAGGCATTAGTGTCGCCCTTGGAAACTAAGTTCTAGGCCCAGGATGGCTTTCAACAGAGCACTAGGCCTCTCAGCCAGGATACCACATGATTTTATTCTGAAAGATTTGGCACTCATAGTTGAGAGTCAAAACTCATATGGACCTCACATTGTAGACCTCAATGGGCATAATATCATGTGATCTTTTGGCCACTCTTTGGGAAGCCTTACCTGTGAGTGTTCTCCAGAACTTTCATTGAAATGAGCTTCCTAACCATTTAATGGTTCCTGAAAGAATTGAAACTCACAGTGCCTCCAACTTCATCCTTGAAAAATGGCTAGAAAAATACCATAAAATTTTTGAAATTCCCATCACCAGGTGGCACTGGAGAACCTTTGGATGTCCTGTTACTGATCATGAATATACCAGAGAGTGCCTTGATTGACTGGGTTTCATGTAAATGGTGTAGAACAGAGATGCCAGTAAGTTGGACTCTGTTGAGTAGTTGTACTAGAGCAGTGGTGGGCAGGTATGTGATAAAACATCTGTGGTGGGGCCATGTGGATCTTCCATTGGCTTCAAAATGGCTTGTGACTGACATGGTGCAGCCAACAGAACCTTCCATGTAAAGGCAACTTGTTATATGGAGAGTTTTCAGGACATTGTTCAGAATCAGGTTGCTATGGTCAAGGGGGCAAGCTATGTGGGATAGAATCCTGGTTCTTGTATCCTCCTGCAGAACCTGACCCACCACACATGACAGAACTCCCTCTTGCACTGAGACCCAATTGAACTCCTTGTATTTCGTGAAGCAAATACCAAACTCCCAGTGCAGCAGGAAGGAACAAAACGAAAATGGAGGATGACCATATGGCTTCAAATTGCACATGGAAAGACATTTAGCCCCCAGTGGCCACAGTTTACCTAAAAAGAGAATTTAGCACTGCTGCCTCATGTTCATTGGGAAATAAGAAAGCATGTCCTCCAGGTCTCATAGATGCAGACCAAGCTTTTATGGTCTCACTAGAAAGGAAGCCAAAGCTCCTGACAACAACATATTTTTCAAGTGCCCAACCTCACAGGCAGTTTCTCAAGAAGTGTCTATGCCAGCAGACCTCCATGTTTGTGGAGGGTTTACCCTGTCCCTTACCTTTGGAAACTCCTCTGCCACTTCCAAGGTGTGGGCTCCTGAGCATATTCCATTCCAGATATTTGTTCACAGATTTTCTAAATCTTCTCCTCTAATTGTGTCTTACTTGGGGCGAAGGTATTGTCAAGGCATTGTTCTGGATTAGAGTGGGAAGATTTTTGTGTAGCACATATTTACATACACATTGGATTCATTTTTCAATTTTCCATTTGAAATACTGAATCCTTGACACTAACCTATACCCTACTAGATTCTGACAACTAATTCTAATATAATGGAGAAAAATAACCCAAACAGAATAGAAATACTAGCACTTCAGAGGAGCCATGGTGTATAGTTGGTCTTCCCTTTTGCATGATATAGGGTAGGAGTTATAAATCTTGTCAATTTTTTGTTGAAAGAGTTCTGCATGTGTTTTTAAAGTTAACACATATGTGAATTCCTGTCTCCCTTTTTCTGTAGCCAATTCAGCACATGTATTTTTATATGAACATATAGAATCCTACCTGGTATCACACCTATATTCTTGAGAGGTGGCTAACTTGGCAGAGACAAAGTGTGAGAAGAAATCACTCCTCCTAAATGCTTTTGGAACTGATAATTCAAATTATGAGTGAGCTTCTTAGTTGAAAAACATTATACATAAATCCATGTTCAGTAAAATTAATATTTTTGGATCTGTGGATGATATATATTTCACGATGAATTTTAATTGGCATATATATTGCTACTTTTTAATGTCTCTGTGTGTGTTTTGTATATATATATATATATATATATATATATATATATATATATATATATATACACTCTAGATTTTTCAAAATATGAAATATATGTGTCTTATTATACACTCCCTAAATTCATTCTTGTTCTTGTATGTGGTTTTATATTCAAATTTTCATAAGATTATTTTCAGAAATATTCATCCACCTGAAATACATATTTGTATTATAGTATTGAAAACTCACTTCAGTAAATGGTGCAAACAAATCCTTATATTTTTACAGTAACTGACCCACTTTAACATCAATGCAAGTAGATTCCTATGGGACATGATGTGTATTTTGACGTTCATTTTTATACAACACTGGTACATTACTATTTCTTCAGTTTTTGTACATCATAGAATATACATTTCATCCACAACTTCATAAATTTAAAGAAATTTGTAACACATTCTATCACTTCCTGCTTCAGAACATATGTATTCCTCTTTGTTTTTGACTGGTCATTTCATGAGACTTCTTTCCAAACACATTATTTTCGATTTCCATAATCAATTTTGAAGCAAAATTCACACACTCTTTATGATGAACCACACCCGTAATATTTCCATTGGATGTATAAATGGTTGGAATGAATGTATGTATATCAACATATGATTCCCTGTGTATATTCAGATATCAATTTATTCCAATTTCTAAAGTTCGAACCAGTTATATTATTTATTCGCACTATGGTCTATTCATGCATTATCTCTATATTCATACACACATGGTACACCTATATGTACCCCCAATACTAATTTATACCTCTTCAAAATATTGCTCCAAGAAATGGTGGTAGAAATACTCATGTCACCTGATCTACATATACATTTTATCACAGTAATATTCTGGCCACAAAATGCAAAGTCACACTTACGATTGTACAAAAGCCTAAATGGAATGTGACTATGGATTATGAAAATCACCCATGTCCAGGTTGCCTAATGCTCTCAAATGTCAATCCTATTGGTTACTACATATTTGTTTCTTCCTAAGATTATATATTCAATCTCAAGCCTGTTGAAAATATCTATTGCTATCACTCATTTTATACTTTGCCTGATTTCCTTATGTCTCTATTGATATCTGCTTTCCTACATATTTTCCCCAGTTTATCATTGTGACTGACTCTTCACATGTGCTGACATTTACATTTTTTTGTGTACCTGAAACCCTATTGCTAAAGAACTTTTTGTCCAAATCCTATACTCACACGTTTTTCTAATCTTACCAACTATCTTCGTAATCTTACCAACTCTCCCTTTTTGAATGGATGTTCTCCTCAACATTCAATCATCTAAGGTACAAGATCCTATGCCATTGTGTATAGATTTATCTGAGACATCTGGGCAGAACATAATTCAAAGCTAACTATTCCAATCAAGGACCCAATGACCTTCTGGGCTTTAAATCTTACTGAGATTTCTGTTTTCATACATATATTTCACCTCTATAATCTTATAAATATCGCAGGTTCCCAATACCATTATTCATCCAGCAGAATGATCCTAACCCAAATCAAAAATGTTATTAACCCTAACCATACACGATTCCCTCAATCTACCTTTATAGAAGAGCAGGGACAGAGTTGGTCTTACAATACAGGAATGTAGGAGATCTTCAACCTGCAGAGAACCTCAAAGGTCCATGCAGAAATGATCCCTGGAGAAGATATAGGCACCTATGAAGGACCTGAGAGAGCAAAAGTCATCTTCCATGACAAACAACCAGGTAAGGATGAAGGGATGTGTCTGAAGCAGTCTCTCTCTTCTTAATCTAGAGAAGATGGACCAAACCAGGCCTGTGTGGAGAGCTGTTCCCGGGTGCCTATGGTTGATATTCCATTTTAACTTGTAAAAGTGTCATAGGAAGCAGGGGCACGCTCCATTTCATGGACCCTTGGATGCAACTGTTAGGACAAAGTGGTTGCCAAGGCAGTGACCTCATTCAGTTCTAGAGGAAGTGACCTACGTCACTTTCTTGTTGATGTACTACTCTGAACTTTGGATCCAGGGAGACAGGCACCCTGAGGCAGGCCCAGACCCAGTCCCAGTGGTCTCACATGTTTGGATTAACCAAGGACAGAGTCAGTCTTTCTTGGCAAATACTGAATTGAAGAGGGACAAATGCCAGGAAAGCTCTGAAGAGGGGCTTTTTTTTTTTGATAAAGCAGGCAGTGGCTCACCGCTGGCTCCTGACAACATCACAGTGTTGGCCAAGGAGACCAGATCTGACATACAACAGCCCATTTCAGGGGAACATAGTATGGCCCACCAGTCAGAGGATGCTCTGGATAGTCACAGACCTACTTGGGGAAAGAAGGTGCCTTTGTGGGTGTGTTTGTGTGTTAGTGATTTTGTCTCATGTTTTAAGAATATGTAGGAAAGTCGGTTTGTTTAATTTGGAGTGGCCTGTTTCTAGTAAGTCCTTTGAGAAGGTGAGTGTTTCTGTGTATCCCACTGTGTCCGTGGTTGTAGACAATAGAAAAGAGAATGCATCAAAGGATGTGTCCTGTCTAGTAGAAATCTTTGCAGCATTCATCTTGTCCAATTTATAAATGGACTTCAGCTTACCTTATAGATGGGCAACACCTACTACCTTTCTACATTCCTGATTTCTTCCTGAATTCTGGCCACTCTCCCATAGGCTCATGGTTTTGTGTTCAAGATATGTATCTCCTCCACAATCTGGGACATGGCCATGTACTGGATAGCTGAAGGGAATGGTGAGTATCTCAGAAAACTCAGAAATCAGTGTGACCAGGAAAGTCTCAGTGGAGAAACTCTGCTTTGGGAATTTGCTTTCCTATTGTTCTGTTGCCCTGAATGTAAGGAAGGTCTTTGCCTAAGGCCACACCTTTCGAAAGCCTGAAAAAATCAGTTTTCAAATGGAAATAAATGGGCATCACCTGAGGATCTTTGCTTAATTGCTTTGCAAAGGGATATGTCTGAATCCGCCTCTTAGTGCAGTGTGAGTCCATGGCTCAGATTCTCAGCACCTGATGGATCTAAAGAAAGATCCCATGTGTGCATCCAATTCCAAAATGGCCAAAAAAGCAATCATTGTTGATGAAGTCTCTTGCTTTCCTCTGTAAGGTTCCTGATCTCCATCAAGTCAGAAGAGGGATCTTTTGGGTCAACTGAGTTCTTCAAGCCCTGCAGAGGCTAGCCCATAGGTGCTTGGGTTTTCTCATGACTCCAAATCACATAAAGAAACTATACCTGACAGTCAGTATGCCTCAAATTGGAGAAGTGGAACAGTATTAATGGCAGGCATCTTTGATCAGCCCTGGTTCACAGGAACGGTGTCCAGAAACACTGACTTTAGACAAATGAAGGGCAAGGGAGCTTATTTTGACATTGTCTTGTGCTGTGTGCCTCATGGAAACTTCCAGCCAAGGTTATGATTAGTGTGTATATGAAAGAAGATGAGGGGCATGTGTGCGTGTTTTGGTTTTAATTCTGGTCATTTGTGTGGCGGTTGGAAGAGATGACTGGGTCACCAGGGATTGAACTCTGGTGTGTTTCCCCTTAGAGACTGAGTTCTGAAACTGACCTCAGAGAAGTATTGCCATAAATTGTGTTGGGATTTTAGGAGGCCACGCATGAGAGTCGCCCTTGCAACCTGAGATCTAGGACCAGGGTGGCTTTCCACAAAGAACTGGGAATCTCAGCCTGGATATCACATGATTTTATTCTGAAAGACTTTGCAGCCATAGTAGAGAGTCAAAACACATAGGACCTCACATTGTAGACCTCAATGGTCCTGGCTTCAAGTGACCTTTTGTCCACTTTTTGGAAAGCCTTGCCTGTGAGAGTTCTCCAGAATTTTCTTTGAATTGAGCTTTCTCAACATTTAATGGTTTCTGAATAACTGAAATTCACAGTGCATCCAATGTCATCCTTGAAAAATGGCTAGATAAATACCATGAAATTTTTGAAATTCCCATGACCCGGTGGCACTCAAGAAACATTGGATCTCCTATTGCTTATCATGAGTGTACCAGAGAGTGCCTTGATTGACAGGGTTTTCTGAAAATTGTTTAGAACAGACATGCTAGTAATTTGTAGCCTGCTGAGTAGTGGGCGTAGAGCAGTGGTGGGCAGGTGTGTGATAAAGTATCATGGTGGGTCCATGTGGATCTGCCATTTACTTCCAAATGGCTTGTGACTGACATAGTGCAGACTTCAGAACCTTATATGTAATGGCATCTTGTTATATGGCGAGGTTTCAGGGCAATGTTCAGAATCAGGTTGCTATGAACAAGGGGGCAATCTTTGAGAGATAGAAACCTGGTTTGTGCATTTTCTTGCAGACCATAACCCACCACACGTGACAGAACTCTCTCCAGCACTGTTTCCCAGTTGAACTCCTTGTATTTCATGAAGCATGTACCAAACTCCAAGTGCAGCAGCAAGAAACACCACGAAAATTGGAGGATGACCAAATGGTTTCACAGTCCACACGGGGAGAAAATAAACCCCCAGGGGCCACAGTTTATCTACAAAGAGAGAATTCAGCACTGCTGCCTCGTGTTCATTGGAAAATAAGAAACTTTGTCCTCCAGGTCACATAGATGCAGACCCAGCTTTGAGGGTATCACTACAAAGGAAGCTTAAATCCTGACAAAAACCTATATATCAGTGCCCAACCTCTGTGGCAGTTTCTCAAAAAGATTTAGGCATGCAGAGCTCCATGCTTGTGGAGTGTGTACCCTGTCCTTACTTTTGAAAACTCCTATACCACCTCCAAGTTTGTGCACTCCTGAGCATTTTCCATTACAGAAATGTAATCACAGATTTTGCAACTTTTCTTCTCTAATTGTGTCTTACTTGGGGCGAAGATAATTTCAAGGCATTGTTCTGGATGAGAGTCGGAAGATTTGTTTTAGCACATATTTGCATACACATTGGATTAATTTTCCTATTTTTCCATTCGCAATTCTGAATCCCTGACACTAACCCATATTCTAATAGACTCCGACTACTAATCCTAATATGATGGAGAAAAATAACCCAAACAGTACGTAAATACATGCAGTTCAGGGTTGGACTTGCCTTTTGCATGATAAAGGGTAGGTATTATGAATCTAGTCAATTTTTAATTGAAATAGTTCTCCATGTGTTTTTAAAGTTAACAAATATGTGAATTACTGTCTCTCATTTTCTGGAGCCTATTCAGCACATGTATTTTTATATGCACAAATAGAATCCTACATGGTATCAAACGTACATTCTTTTGAGTTACATGACTTGGCAGATACAAATTGTGAGAAGTGATCACTCGTCCTAAACGCTGTTAGAACTGAAAATTCAACCTATGGGTGAGCTTCCCAGTGGAACAACATTATACATAAACCCATGTTCAGTAAAATGAATGTTTTTGCATCTTTATAATATATATTTCATGATGAATTTCGATTGGCATATATATTGCTACTTTTTAATTTCTGTGTTTGTGTGTGTGTGTGTGTCCATATATGTATATATCTATATCTATATCTATATCTATATCTATATCTATATCTATATCTATATCTATATCTATATCTATATCTATATCTATATATATATATATATATATATATATATATACTGTCCATATTTGTAAAAATATGAAAAATATGTGTCTTATATACACTCCCTAAATTCATTCATGTTCATGGATGTGGATTAATAATCAACTTTTCACAAGATTATTCTTAGAAATACTCATACACATGAAATACATAGTTGTTTCCTAGTACTGAGAACTAACTTCAGTGAAAGGTGCATACAAATTCTAATATGTCTGCATTAACTGACCCAGTTTAACACCAATGCATGTTGGTTCCTATGGGACATGATGTGTATTTTGACGTTAATTTTTATTCCACACTGGTACATTACTATTTCTTCAGTTTATGCACATCATAGGATATATATTTCATTCACTAGTTAGCAAATTTATAGGCATTTGCTTCACTTTTAGTCACTTCCTGCTCCAGAACACATGTATTTTTCTACGTTTCTTGACTGGTCTATTCATGAGACTTTTTTTTCCAAATATATTGTTTTCGATTTCCATATCAATTTTGAAGGAAAACTCACACACCCTTCATGATTAACCATAACCATAAGATAATCATTAGATATATAACTGGTTGGAATTAATGATTGTATATCAATATAACATTTCTTATATATTTTCAGATATCCATTCAATCCATTATTTAAAGTGGATCCAGTTATATTATTTATTCACAGTATGGTCTATTCATGCATTATGTCTATATTAATAGAAGCAGGGTACACCTATTTCTACCCCCATACTAATTTATAAATCTTCAAAATATTGCTCTCAGAAATGGTGGAAGAAATACTCATGTCACCTGATCTACATACACATTTTATCACAGAAATATTCCGGACACAAAAAGCAAAGATCACACTTACAATTGTACCAAAGCCTAAATGGAAAGATAGCATGCATTACTAAAAACATCCATGTGCAGGTTGCCTAATGCTCTCAAATATCAATCCTATTGGTGACTACATATTTGTTTCTTCCTAAGATTATATATTCAACTTCAAACCTGTTGAAAATGTCTAACCCTATCACACACTTTATACTTTGCTTGATTTCCTAATATCTCTATTGATATCTGCTTTCCTACATGTTTTCCCCAGTTCATCATTATGACTGACTCTTCACATGTGCTGACATTTACATACACTCTCTAACCGAAACCCTATTGCTGAAGAACTTTTGGTCCAAATCCTATACTCACTCTTCTTTATAAACCTACCAACTTCCTTCCTAATCCTACCGAATATCGGTTTTTGACTGGATGTTCTCTTCAGCATTCAATCATCCAAGGTACAAGGTCCGATGTATATTGATTTATCTGAGACATCTGTGCAGCACATTACTCAAAGTTAGGTATCCCACTCAAGTCCCCAATGCCCTTCTGGGCTTCAAATCTTACCTAGATTTCTGCTTTCATAATTATATTTCACATGTATACTCTTGTAAATATCACAGGTTGCCAATACCATTATTCATCCTGCAGAATGATTCGTAACCCAAATCGAACATGTTATTAACCCTAACCATACACTGTTCCCTCAATATAACTAACTTAAGAGCAGCGACAGAGTGGGTCTTACAATATAGGAATGTAGAAGATCTTCCACCTGCTGAGAACCTCAAAGATCCATGAAGAAAGGATCCTGGGAGAATATGTAGGCAGCTATGTAGGACCTGAGAGAGCAATAGTCATCTTCCATGGCAAACAACCTGGTCAGGATGAATTGATGTGTCTGAGTCAGCCTCTCTCTTCTTAATGTAGAGAAGATGGACCAAACCAGGCCTCTGTGGAGAGCTGTTCCAGGGTGCCTATGGTTGATATATCATTCTAACTTCTGAATGTGTCACAGGATGTTGGGGCAGCCTCTATCTCATGGGAACCTTGGAAGCAACTGTTAGGACAAAGTGGTTACCAAGGCAGTGACCATATTCAGTTCCTGAAAGAAGTGACCTCACTTCACTTCCTTGGTGATGGAATTCTCTGAACTTGGGATCCAGGAAGCCAGGCACCAAGAGCCAGTCCCACTCCAGACCCAGTGGGCTAACTTGTTTGCTTTTCCCAAAGACATAGTCAGTCTTTCTTGGTACCTGCTGATATGAGGATGGCCAAATGCCAGCAGAGCTCTGAAGAGGGGCCTTTCCTGAGAAAGCAGGTAGTGGCTCACGGCTGGCTCCTTACAACTTCACACAGTTGGACAAGGAGACCAGATGTGAAACAGGACAGGCCATTTTGGGGGAACATAATATGGCCCACCAGTCAGAAGACACTTCGGATAGTCACAGACCTATTTAGGTGAAGAAAGTGCCTTTGCCGTTGTAGGTGTGAGTTTGTGGTTTTTTCTCATGTTCTGAGAATAGGTAGGAAAGGTGGTTTGTTTGGTTTGGAGTGGACTGTTTCTAGTAAGTCGTTTGACATTGTGAGTGTTTCTATGTCTGTGTATCCCACTGTATCCATGGTTGTAGACATTAGAAAACAGAATGCATCAATGGATGTGTTGTCTCTAGTTGAAAGCTTCCACGATTCATACTGCGCAATTGATGAATGGACTGCAGCTTGCCTTATGGATGGGCAACATCTATTATCTTCTAAAGTTCCACTTTTCTTCGTGAATTCTGGCCACTCTCCAGAATAGACTCATGGTTTTGTTTCCCAGATATGTAACACCACAAGGCTCTGTGACATGGCCATGTTCTGGATAGCTGAAGGGAATGAGAGCATCTCAGAAAACTCAGATATCAGTGTGACCAGTAAAGTCTCAGTGGAGAAACCCTTCTTTGGGCCATTTGCTTACTTCTATTTCTATTACCCTGAATGTCAGGAAGGTCTTTGCCTCAGGCCACCCCTTTGTGTAGCCTGAAGAACACTGTTTTCATATGGAAATGAATGGACACCACCTGTGGCTCTTTGCTTAATTGCTTTGGAATGGGATGTGTCTGAATCAGCCTCTTGTCCTTGTATGAGGTTGTGGCTTAGATTCTCAGCACCTGATGGATTTAAAGAAAGATCCCATGTGCTTTCAAAACTAAAATGTCCAAAAGAGCAGTCATTGTGGATGAATATTTTTGCCTTCTTGTTTTAGGTTCCTGAACTCCATCAAGTGAGAATAGGGATCATTTGGGTCAAATGAGTTCTTGAAATCCGTGCAGAGGCTACCCCATATGTGCTTGGGTTTTCTCATGACTCCAAATCACATAAAGAATTATACCCTACAGCCAGTAGGCTGAAATTGGAGAAGTGGAACACTTTAACAGCAGGAATATTTGATCACGCCTGGTTCACAGGAAGAGTGTCCAGGCCACCATGATTTTAGGCAAATAAGGGGCAAGTGAGCTTATTTTGGACACTACCTTGGGCTCATAGAAACCTCCAGCTAGAGGTTATGAGGAGTGTCTACATGGAAGAAGATGATGGGCCTGTGGGAGTGTTTTGATTTTAATTGTGGTAATTTTTGTGGCGGTTGGAAGGGATGACTGGATCCACCTGGGCTTGAACTCTGTTGTGATTCCCCTTAGAGACTGCATTCTGGAATTGACCTCAGAGAAGTATTGCCATGAATTGTGTTGGGATTTTAGGAGGACACACATAAGACTCACTCTTGGAAACTGAGATCTATGCCCAGGGTGGCTTTCCACAGAGGCCTTGGAATCTCAGCCAGGATATCACATGATTTTATTATGAAAGACATGGCAGCCATAGATGAGAGTCAAAACACACATGGACCTTACATTGTAGACGTCAATTGGCCTGGCTTTATGTGACCATTTGGTAATTCTTTGAGAAGCCTTGTCTGTGAGAGTTCTCTAGAGCTTTCATTGAAATGAACTTTCTCAACACTTAATGGTTCCTGAATGAATTGAGACGCACAGTGCCTCTAACTTCATTTTTGAAAAATTGCTAAATAAATACCATGAAATTTTTGAAATTCCCATGACCAGGTGGAACTGCAGAAAATTTGATGTCCTGTTGCTTATCATGTGTATACCAGACAGTGCCTTGTTTGACTGGGTTTCATGAAAATGATGTAGAACACGAGATGCCAGTAATTTGGAGCCTTCTGAGTAGTGCGCCTAGAACAGTGGTGGGAAGGAGTGTGATAAAACATCATGGAGGGGCTATGTGGATCTGCCATTGGCTTTCAAATGGCTTGTGACTGATATAGTGCAGACATGAGACCCTTATATGTAAAGGCATCCTGTTATATCGAGAGTTTTAAGGGCAATGTTCAGAATAAGGTTGCTATGGTTATTGGGGCAAGCTCTGTGCGATAGAAGCCTGGTTGGTGCATTCTCCTGCAGACCCTGACCCACCACAAGTGACAGAACTCCCTCCAGCACTGTATCCCACATGAACTTCTTATATTTTGTGAAGCAAATACCAAATTCCCAGTGCAGCAGCAAAAAACACCATGAAAAGTGGAGGATGACCAAATGTCTTCACAGTCCCCACTGGGAGACACTTAGCCTCCAGTGGCCACAGTTTACCTACAAAGAGAGACTGCTGCCTCATGTTCATTGGAATATAAGAAACCATCTCTTCCCAGTCACATAGATGCAGACCCAGCTTTGATGGTCTCACTACAAAGGAAGCTAAAGCTCATGACAGCAACATATATTTCAGGATCCCAACCTCAGAGGCCATTTCCCAAGAATTCTTAGGCCAGCAGAGCTCCTTGTTTGTGGAGTGTTTACCCTTTCCTTTACTTTTGGAAACTCCTCTACCACCTCCAAGGTTGTGAACTCCCGAGCATATTCCATTCCATATATGTATTCCTTGATTTTTACACTTTTCTACTCTAATTGTGTCTTACTTGGGGCAAAGGTATTGTCAAGGCATTGCTCTGGATGTGAGTGGGAAGATTTTTGTGTAGCACATATTTACATACACATTGGATTCATTTTCCAATTTTCCATTTGAAATACTTAACCCCTGACACTAACCCGTACCCTACTAGTCTCTGACTAATAATCCTAAAATGATGGTGAAAAATAACCCAAAAAGAATAGAAATACAAGCAGTTCAGAGGAGGCATGGTGTATAGTTGGAATTGCCTTTTGCATTATATAATGTAGGAGTTTTAAATCTAGTCAATTTTTTTGTTGAAATAGTTCTACATGTGTTTTTAAAATTAACAAATATGTGAATCCCTGTCTTCCTTTCTCTGTAGCCTATTCAGCACATGTATTTTTATATGCACATATAGAATCTTACCTGATATCACTTGTACACACATGTGAGGTGGCTGAATTGGCAGATGCAAATTGTGAGAAGAGATCACTCCTCCTAAACGCTGTTGGAACTGAAAATTCAACCTATGGGTGAGCTTCCTAGTTTAATAACATTATACATAAATCCATGTTCAGTAAAATGAATATTTTTCGATCTTTGGATTATATATATTTCATGATGAATTTCGATTGGCATATATATTGCTACTTTTTTTTTCTTTTATTGGTTGCTCAAAACATTACAAAGCTCTTGACATATCATATTTCATACATTAAATTCAAGTGGGTTTTGAACTCCAATTTTTACTCCAAATACAGAATGCAGAATCACATCAGTTACACATCCATATTTTTACATAATGTCTTATTAGTTACTGTTGTATTCTGCTACCTTTCCTATGCTCTACTATCCCCCCTCCCCTCTCTTCCCATCTTCTCTCTCTACCCTACCTACTGTCATTCATTTCTCTTATTGTTTATTTTCCCATTACACTCACAACCTCTTATATGTATTTTTTTTGTAACAATAAGGGTCTCCCTCCATTACCATGCAATTTCTCTTTTCTCTCCCTTTCCCTGCCACCTCATGTCTCTGCTTAATGTTAATCTTTTCTTCATGCTCTTCCTCTCTGCTCTGTTCTTAGTTGCTCTCATTATATCAAATAAGTCATTTGGTATTTGTTTTTTTGGGATTGGCTAGCTTCACTAAGCATTATCTGCTCTAGTGCCATGCATTTCCCTGCAAATTCCATGATTTTGTCATTTTTTAGTGCTGCGTAATCCTCCATAGTATATAAAAAAAAACATTTTTTTTTTTTATCCATTCATCTATTGAAGGGAATCTGGGTTGGTTCCACAGTGTAGCAATTGTGAATTGTGCTGCTATGAACATCGATGTGGCAGTATCCCTGTAGTACGCTCTTTTAAGGTCTTCAGGGAATAGTCCGAGAAGGGCAATAGCTGGTTCAAATGGTGCTTCCATTCCCGGCTTTCCCAGGAATCTCCATACTGCTTTCCAAATTGGCTGCACCAGTTTCAGTCCCATCAGCAATGTACAAGAGTACCCTTTTCCCCACATCGTCGCCAGCACTTGTTGTTGTTTGACTTCATAATGGCTACCAATCTCACTGGATTGAGATGGTATTTTAGGGTGGTTTTGATTTGCATTTCTCTGACTGCAAGAAATGGAGAGCATTTTTTCATGTACTTATTGATTGATTCTATGTCCTCCTCTGAGAAGTGTCTGTTCAGGTCCTTGGCCCATTGGGTTATTTGTTATCTTATTGTCTAATTATTTGAGTTCTTTGTATACTTTGCATACTCTGGATATTAGGGCTCCATCTGAAGGGTGAGGAGTAAAAATTTGTTCCCATGATCTAGGCTCCATATTTACCTCTCTTATTGTTTCTCTTTCTGAGAAAAAAAATGTTCAGTTTAAGTAACTCCCATTTGTTGATTCTTGTTATTAACTCTTGTGCTATGGGTGTCCTATTAAGGAATTTGGAGCCTGACCATACAATATGTAGATCGGAACCAACTTTTTCTTCTATCAAATGCAGAGTCTCTGATTTGAATCTAGCTCCTTGAGGACATTCCTGTCTTGTTCCAGATTTTAGAGGGAATGCCTTCATTTTTTCTCCATTCAGAATGATGCTAGCCTGAGGCTTAACATAGATAGCTTTTACAATGTCGAGGTATGTTCCTGTTATCCCTAGTTTTTCTAATGTTTTGAACATAAAGGAATGCTCTACTTTGTCTAATGGTTTTTCTGCATCTATCAAGATGATCTTATGGTTCTTATTTTTAAGTCTAGTGATGTTGTGAATAACATTTATTGATTTCCATATATTGAACCCTCCTTGCATCCCAGGGATGAATCCTAGTTGATCATGGTGCACAATTTTTTTGATGTGCCTTTGTATCCAAACCACCAGAATTTTAATGAAAATTTTTGCATCTAGGTTCATCAGAGATATTGGTCTGTAGTTTTCTTTCATTGAGGTGTCTTTGTCTGGTTTCAGAATCAGGGTGATGTTGGCCTCATAGAATGAACTTGGCAGAGCTCCCTGTTTTTCTATTTCCTGAATAACTTGAAAAGTATTGGTATTAAATCTTCTTTAAAGGTTTTGTAAAACTCCGCTGTATACCCATCCGGTCCTGGGCTTTTCTTGGTTGGTAGTCGTTTGATTGCTTCTTCTATTTCATCGATTGATATTGGTCTGTTTAAATTGTGTGTATCCTCCTGACTCCGTCTAGGCAAATCATATGACTTAACAAATGTATCGATGTCTTCACTATTTTCTATTTTATTGGAATATAGGTTTTCAAAATAATTTCTAATTGTCTTTCGTATTTATGTAGCTTCTGTTGTGATATTGCCTTTTTCATCCCGTATGTTAGTAATTTGAGTTCTCTCTCTTCTTCTCCTCGTTAGCATGGCTAAGGGTCTGTCCATCTTATTTATTTTTTCGAAGAACCACCTTTTAGTTTTGTTAATTTTTTAATAGTTTCTTTTGTTTCAATTTCGTGATTTACGCTCTGATTTTAATTATTTCTTGCCTTCTGCTACATTTGCTGTTGTTTTGCTCTTCCTTTTCTAGGGCTTTGAGATGAAGTGAGAGCTCATTTATTTGTTGTTTTTGTTTTTTTTTCTTTTTTTGAGGAATGACCTCCAGGCGATGAATTTGCCTCTTGAATCTTGTTTCATTGTGTCCCATTGAATCTGATATGTTGTGTCTGTATTTTCATTTATCTCTAAGAATTTTTTGATTTCCTCTTTTATGTCTTCTGTAACCCATTGATCATTCAGTAATATATTGTTCATTTTCCATGTGATGTAGGATTTTTCCTTCCTTCTTTTACCATTGGTTTCCAGTTTCATTCCATTGTGATCAGAAAAAAATTCATGGTATTATCTCCACCCCTTTATATTTACTGAGTGTTGCCCTACGGCATAATATATGGTCTATTTTTGAGAAGGATCCATGTGCTGGTGAGAAAAAAGTATATCCACTTGATGATGGTTGATATATTCTATATATGTCAGTTAAGTCTAGGGTATTGATTGTGATATTGAATTCTATACTTTTTTTATTCAACTTTTGTTTGGAGGATCTGTCCAATGGTGAGAGAGGTGAGTTGAAGTCTCCCATAATTATTGTGTTGTGGTCTATTTGATTCTTGAAATTGAGGAGAATTTGTTTTATAAATGTCGCAGCACCATTATTTTCTGCGTAAATATTGATAATTGTTATGTCTTGTTGGTGAATGGTTTCTTTTAACAGTATATAATGTCCTTCCTTATCCCTTTTGATTAAATTAGTCTTGAAGTCGATTTTATTTTGTATGAGGATGGCCACCCCTGCTTGCTTACAAGGACCGTGTGCATGGTATAAATTTTCCCAACCTTTCACCTTCAGCCTGTGTATGTCTTTTCCATTCAGATGTGTCTCCTGGAAGCAACATATTGTTGGATTTGTTTTTTTTAATCCACGTTACAAGCCTATGTCACTTTATTGGAGAGTTTAAGCCATTAACGATTAGAGTTACTATTGATATATGGTTTGTATTGCCACCCGTCTTTGATTATTTATCTTTTTTTTTAAATTTAGTTTGTTTATCCATGATTAGCTTTTCCCCCTCCCTCTGTCATTACTGAGGAAATTCCCACTGATGGTTTTCGTTGTTGATATTCATTTTTTCCTCGTGTAGTGTTTTCCTTAAGATGCTTTGCAATGCTGGTTTTCTGGCTGCAAATTCGTTTAGCTTTTGTTTATCACAAAATATTTTTATTTAGTTGTCTTACCTGAAACTTAATTTTTCTGAATACAGATTTCTTGGTTGTCATCCATTGTTTTTAAGTGTTTGAAATACGTTGTTCCAGGATCTTCTCACTTTCAGCGTCTGTGATGAAAAATCTGTTGTTAACATTTTTGGTTTACCCCTGATTGTAATCTGCCTCCTTTCTCTTGTAGCTTTAAATATTTTCTCTTTGTTTTGTATATTGGATATCTTCATAACAATGTTTCTTGGCATTGGTCTACTGTGATTTTTTTGTGCCCGGTGTCTTGTAAGCATCTACAATTTTTTTTATCCGTTTCCATTTTTATTTCTGGAAAGTTTTCTGTAATTATTTCATTCAGCAGGTTACTCATTCCCTTGGTTTGAATCTCTGTACCTTACTCTATCCAGATGACTCATAAGTTTGTTTTTTTTTATGATATCCCATATCTCTTGGATGTTTTCCTCATGACTTTTTACCAACATTTCTTTGTTGGCTAGACTTTTTTCAAGATGATATATTTTGTCTTCATTATCTGACATTCTGTCTTCTACTCGCTCCACTCTGTTAGTGATACTCTCAATTGAGTTTTTAATTTGGTTTATCATTTCCTTCATTTCTAGAATTATTGTTTGATTTTTTTATAATCTCTATCTCCTAATAAAGATGCTTAATTTCTTTTTATATCTGTTTATGTAATTCATTTTCAATGTGTTCTTTCACTGTTTGGTTTTGATGTCTCGTATCCTCTTTAAGGTTCCATTCCATCTGTCTAAGGTATTCCTTGAGTTCTTTATATGACCATTTTTCTGATGATTCCTTCTGAATATTTAGGCTGTCCATTGTTGTTTGTACTCCTTTTCTTCCTTGTTTTTTTATGCTGCTCATGTTACTTCTTGTTTTGTTTGACTGCTGAGTTACTGCTTACTCTTATAAATTTATTTGATGCTTCGGAGGAAAGATATTAGAAGGGAAGGGAAGAAGTCACTAAAGAGAATGAGAGTAGGCAGGTAGAATTCAAGGAAGGGGGAATAAGAAAATTGAAAAGAAATGAAAAGACAAAAGAAAAATAGAAAATAAATAAAGAAAAAAAAATTAAATAATAATTATAATTAAAAGATGAAAATTAAAATTTAAAATAATATTAATAATAATAATGATAAAATAAAAAAAATAAAAACATTTTAAAAAGTTAAAGAACAACAACAACAAAAATGAAAATGAAAGAAATAGAAAAAATATAAATTAAAAAAATAATAATAATAAATGCAGTCATAGAGTTCAATTAACTTCTCTTTCAGTAGGTGGAGCTGTGTGCACTGGGCCAAGCTTCTCCTCTGAATAAGTGGGAACCAATCACTGTGCAGCAGCTCTTCCTCCCAGACTTGGCGGATCTCCAATCCTGAGTGCCTAGGGCCTTCTCTTGTGCTTCCTCAAGCCATGCCTTGCTCACCTGTGACGCTCACCACAATAGTGGTTACAAGCCAGAACTCTACTCCTGGCAGCCCTGTTTTCATGAATGCCTGGGCACACTCTCCCTGTTTGCCTCCCTCAGACCCTAGTTTTGTAGAGCTTGGGGCTGAGGACCCCCAGCGAATTTTCTTGCCCTCTGGGAGCCATGCCCCCGGTACGTGGTGTAAGAGACCTCAATTGTCAGCACTTGTGGGATCAGGAGCCGGGAATTCCACGCGCTAGTCCCGAGCCAATCCTGATTCCCTAGGTCTGGCTATCGTGCTCACGGGAGAGCTGGGAGAGGCCCTTAAGGCTGAGCTGGGAGGGGCCCTTAAGGTTTCCCCGCTGTGTTGAGAGAGATGGCTAGGGGATTACACACCTGTCACGCTGGTTTTAATGAAGTTATCTCCTCTGCCCGTGAAGTCATTTCTATGCTATGGTGGTATCCCATGCAAATGGTGACCGTTTGTTCCCTTTGCAAGGTAACCAACGCAACGGGTGGGTCCTGACTGTCTCTCCCAAGCGCCGTTTCAATCCTGTGGCCACTGCTTTTGAAGGCTTGGTTGGCTTTTACCTCTGAAAGTTCAGAAGGGCCGAACAGTTATTTCAGTGGGATCTTAGTGCTGAGTCATGAGAACCAGGCAAACCGGAGGTTGAATGCAGCCCATCCAGGCTCGGTGTGTGTTCTGAGGGGCCCAGACTGTTCGCCCCAGATCCACATCAGGTCAACATTGCCTACTGATTCTGAGCAAACAGCATTTAGACAGTTTACGACTCCCTATGCCCGCTCAGCTGAAGAGGTCAGAGACTTGATTTTTCCATGCCTGCCTTCATGATGGATCTCCTGTATTGCTAATTTTTATATCTGTGCATGGGAGTGTGTATGTATGAGAGTGTATATATATATATATATATATATATATACACTCTCCAGATTTTTTAAAATATGAAATATATGTGTCTTATTATACACTCCCTAAATTCATTCATATTCATATATGTGTATTTATAATCAACTTTCCACAAGATTATTCTCAGAAATAATCATCCACCTGAAATACATATTTGTTTTCTAGTACTGAAAACTAAATTCAGTGAAAGGTGCAAACAAAACCTAATATTTCTACAGTTACTGAGCTAGTTTAACATCAATGCAAGTATATTCTTAGAGGACATGATGTGTATTTTGACTTTCATTTTTATTCAACACTGGTACATTACTACTCCTTCAGTTAATGCACATCATAGGATATATATTTCGTTCACAAGTTAGAAACTTTATAGGCATTTGTTTCACGATCAATCACTTCCTGATTCAGAACACATGATTCTTCTATGTTTCTTGACTGGTCTTTTCATGAGACTTCTTTCCAAACACATTATATTCGTTTAACATCATCACTTATAAAGCAAAACTCAAACACCCTTCATGATAAACCATAATCCTAATATTACCATTAGATATATAACTGGTTGGAATGAATGATTATATATCAATATAAGATTTCTTATATATTTTCAGATTTCAATTCAATCCATTATTTAAAGTGGAACCAGTTACATTATTTATTCATATTATCGTCTATTCATGCATTATCTCTATATTCATAGACACAGGGTACACCTCTTTGTACCCCTAATACTAATGTATATGTCTTCAAAATATTGCTCCCAGACATAGTGAAAGAAATACTCATGTTACCTGATCTACATATACATTTTACCACAGTAATATTCTGAACAAAAAAAATGTAAAGGTCACACTTATGATTGTACCAAAGCCTAAAAGGAAAGTGAACATGGATAACTAATAACATCCGTGTCCAGGTTGCCTAATGCTCTCAAATGTAAATCCCATTGGTGACAACATATTTGTTTTTATCTATGATTATATATTCAAACTCAACCCTGTTGAAAACGTCTAATCCTATCACTCATTTATACTTTGCCTGATTTCGTTATGTCGCTATTGATACTTGCTTTTCTACATAATTTCCCCAGTTCATTATTGTGAATGACTCTTCACATGTACTGACATTTACATTCACTCTCTAAACGAAACCCTATTGCTAAATAAGCTTTTTACTCAAAATCATATTCTCACTCTTCTTCCTAAACCTACCGACTATCTTTCTAATCCTACCGACTATCACTTTTTGACTGGATGTTCTCTTCTACATTCAATCATCCAAGGTACACGGTCCTATGCCATTGTATATTGATTTAACTGAGACAAGTGTACAGAACGTAATTCAACACTATGTATCCCAATCAAGGGCCCAATGCCCTTCTGGGCTTCAAATCTTTCTTAGATTTCCGTTTTCATACATATATTTCACTTATATATTCTTATAAATATCGCAGGTACCCAATCCCTTTATTCATCCTGCAGAATGATTCCTAACCCAAATCGAACATATAATTAACCCTAACCATACACTAACTTTACCGAAGAGCAGGGACAGAGTTGGTATTAAAATACAGGAATGTAGGGTATCTTCACCTGCTGAGAACCTCAAATGTTCATTTAGAAATGATCCCTGGTGAAGATGAAGACAGCTATGAAAGACCTCAGAAAGCAAAAGTCATCTTCCATGGGAATCATCCTGGTCGGGTTGAAGGGTTGTGTCTGAATCATTCTCTCTCTTCTTAATGTATACAAGATGGACCAAACCAGTTCTGTGTGGAGAGCTGTTCCGGGGTGCTTATGATTGATATGACATTCTAACTTGTGAAAGTGTTACAGTAAAACTGGGGCAGCGTCCACCTCATGGGACTTTTGGAAGCAACTGTTAGGGCAAAGTGGTTGTCAAGGCAGTGACATAATTCAGATCCTGAAGAAAGTGACCTCACCTCACTTCCTTGGTGATAAAACTCTCTGAACTTGGGATCCAGGAAGCCAGGCACTCAGAGACAGTCCCTGTCCCAGTCCCAGTGGTCTCACATGTTTGGATTTACCAAGGACAGAGTCAGTCTTTCTTGGAACCTACAGATGTGAGGATGACGAAATGGCAGGAAACCTTTGAAGAGGGGCTTTTCCTGAGAAAGCAGGTAGTGTCTCACCACTGGCTCTTGACAACTTCACAGAGTTGGCCATGCAGACCAGAACTGAGACAGGAGAGGTCATTTTGGGGAAACATAGTATGGCCCACCAGTCAGAGGACACTCCGGAGAGTCACAGACCTACTTGGGGGAAGGAGGTGCCTTTTTGGGTGTGGGTGTGATTTTGTGGTTTTGGCTCATGTTCTCAGAATAGGTAGGAAAGGCGGTTTGTTTGGTTTAGAGTGGACTATTTTTAGTAAGTCCTTTGACAATGCGAGTGTCTGTGTATCCCACTGTGTTCATGATTGTAGACATTAGAAGAGAGAATGGATCAATGGATGTTTCCTGTCTACTAGAAAGCTTGCCAGCATTCATTGTGCCCAATATATGAGTGGACTCAGGCTTGCCTTATAGATGGGCAACACCTACTAGCTTCATAATTTCCTGTTTTCTCCTTCAATTCTGGCAACACTCCAGAATAGTATCATGGTTTTGTGTCCAAGATATGTACCACCTCCAATATCTGTGACATGGCCATGTACTAGATAGTTGAAGGGAATGGCTAGCATCTCAGAAATCTCAGATATCAGTTGACCAGGAAAGTCTCAGTGGAGAAACCCTGCTTTGGTCCTTTTGCTTACCTATTGTTCTGTTGCCCTGAATGTCAGGAAGATCTTTGCCTCAAGCCACCACTTTGTGAAGCCTGAAGAAAACAGTTTTCAAATGCAAATAAATGGGCATCACCTGTGGATCCATGCTTAATTGCTTTGAAAAGGGATATGTCTGAATCAGTCTCTTGGCCCTGTGTGAGGCTGTGGCTTAGATTCTCAGCACCTGATGGATCTAAAGATAGATCCCATGCATGCATCCAAAACCAAAATGGCAAAAAGATCAGATATTGTTGATTAACTCTCTTGCCTTCCTCTGGTAGGTTCCTGAAATCCATCAAGTGAGAACAGGGATCCTTTGGGTCAAATAAGTTCAAAACCCAGCAGAGGCTAGCCCATAGATGCTTGTTTTTTCTCATGACTCCAATTCACTTAAAGAATCTAAACCTCAAAGTCAGTAGTCCTCAAGTTGGAGAAGCCAAACAGTATTAAAGGAAGGCGTATTTGATCACTCCTGGTTTACAGGAAGGGTGTCCACGCCACCCTGACTTTAGGCAAATGAGGGGCAGGAAGCTTATTTTGGACACTGACGTGGGCTGCTCCCCTCATGGAAACCTCCAGCCACAGGTTATGATGAGTGTCTATATGGAAGAAGATTTGGGCCATGTGGGAGTGTTTTGGTTTTAATTGTGGACATTTGAATGGTGGTTGGAAGAGATGACTGGGTCCACCTGGGCTTGCACTCTGGTGTGATTCCCCTTAGAGACTGAGTTCTGGTACTGATCTCAGAGATGTATTGCCATGAATTGTGTTGGGATTTTAGATGGCCATGCATGAGAGTTGCCCTTGGAAAGTGACATCTAAGCCCAAGTTGACTTTCCAAAGATCACAGGAAATCTCATCCAGGATATCACATGATTTTATTCTTAAAGACTTGGCAGCCATTTTTGAGAGTCAAAACACACATGGACCTCACATTGTAGACCTAAATGGGCCTGGCTTAATCTGACATTTTGGCCACTCTTTGGGAAGCCTTGCCTGTGAGAATTCTCCAGAGTTTTCATTGAAATGAGCTTAGTCACCATTTAATGGTTCCTGAATAAATTGAAACCCACAGTGCCTCCAACTTCTTTCTTGAAAATTGGCTAGATAAATACCATAAAAATTTTTGAAATTCCCATGACCGGGTGGCAGGAGAACATTTGGATGTCCTGTTGCTGATCATGAGTATGTAAGACAGTGCCCTGATTGACTTGGTTTTATGAAAATGGTGTAGAACAGAGATGCCAGTAAGTTGGATCCTGCTGAGTAGTTGTCCTAGAGCACTGGTTGGCAGGTGGGTGATAAAACATCTGTGGTGGGCCATGTGGATCTGCCATTGGCTTGCAAATTGATTGTGACTGACATTTTGCAGCCAGTAGACTCTTATATGTAAAAGCATATTGTTATATGGAGAGGTTTCAGGGCAATGTTCAAAATCAGGTTGCTATGGTCAATGGGGCAAGCAATGTGGGATAGAAGCCTGGTTGGTGCATTCTCCTGTAGAACCCGACCCACCACAATTGACAGAACTCACTTCAGCACTGTGTCCCTGTTGAACTCTTTGTAATTCATGAAGCAAATTCCAAACTCCCAGTGCAGCAGCTAGAAACACCCTGAATAGTGGAGGATGACCAAATGGATTTACATTGCACACGGGGAGACACTTAGACCCCAGTGGCCACAAGTTACATAGAAATAGAAAATTCAGCACTGCTGCCTCATGTTCATTGGAAAATAAGAAACAATGTCATCCATGTCACATAGATGAAGACCCAGCTTTGATGGTGTCACTCCAAATGAAGCTAATGCTCCTGACAACAGCATATATTTCATTGCCAAACCTTAGAGGCAGTTTCTCCAGATGTCAGGCTGGCAGAACTTCATGTTTGTGGAGTGTTTACCCTGTCCCTTACTTTTGGAACCTCTTCTACCACCTCCAAATTTGTGAACTCCTGAGCATTTTCCATTCCACATATGTATTCACAGATTTTCTAACTCCTCTCCTCTAATTGTGTCTTATGTGGGGCGAAGGTAATGTCAAGGCATTGTTCTGAATGAGAGTGGGAAGTTTTTTGTGTAGCACATATTTGCATACACATTGGATACATTTTCAAATTTTCCATTCGAAATACTGAATCCCTGACACTAACACATACCCTAATAGACTTGACTTTTAATGCTAATATTATGGAGAAAAATAACCCAAACAGAATAGAAATACAAGAGGTTCACAGGAGGCATGGTGTATAGTTGGACTTGCCTTTCGTATGATAAATGGTAGGTGTTATAAATCTAGCAAATTTTAATTGAAATAGTTCTCCATGTGTTTTAAAAGTTAACAAATATGTGAATAACTCTCTCCCTTTCTCTGTAGCCTATTCATCACATGTATCTTTATATGCACATATCGAATTCTACCTGGTATCACTCGTACATTTTGTGAGGTTGCCTGGCTTGGCAGATACAAATTATGAGAAGAGATCACTCCTACTTAATGCTGTTGGAACTGAAAATTCAACATACGGGTGAGCTTCTTAGTTGAATGACATAAATCCATGTTCATTAAAATGAATATTTTTGGATCTGTGGATGATATATATTTCATGGTGAATTTCGATTGGCATACATAATGCTACTTTTTAATGTCTCTGTGTGTATGTATATATATATATATATATATATATATATATATATATATATATATATATATATTTTTTTTTTTTTCACTCTGCAGATTTTTCAAAATATGAAGTATACTTTTCTTATTATCACTCCCTAAATTCATTCATATTCATGTATGTGGATTTATAATCAACTTTTCAAAAGATTATTCTCAGAAATATTCATCCACTTGAAATACTTATTTGTTTCCTAGTACTGAAAACTAACTTCAGGGGATCATATGATGGCTGCGAAGGGAGTGCATCACCCCCATGTACTGCGTCACTGTGAGGAAGAATGACGAGTTAGAATGGCTAAAACCTATCTTGTTAGGAATTTCCAGCAAAATTGTGGTTCTCCAAAACCAAGTGTACATATTTCCATCTCAGGAGGATCAGCTACGGGGGCTCAAACGCGAGTGATTTGTCCTCACAGAAGGTCATGCGACTTATTCAGGAAATCGCTCCGTGGCTAGAGTCTGTGGCGCGTGCTGGGAAACGACGAGATAGCAAGGCAAATATACAGCGGTGCAGGTACTGTGGGCTCCTGCCAGGTATGCAATCACTGTGCTCAGTGCTGAATTCTGGTTTTGAGACGGGAAAGCATGCAGTCCAACTCGTTTCTCCACACCCGTCAGACCACAAAGGAACCCAGTGGCCACCATCATGGAGAGGTGACTTCATCATCCCTGTTTTCGACTGATCGCAGCTTATTCAGCTATAGAACAGGTAATTTCAGGATGCCATTCACCTTTGTGTTGCAGACAAATTACTCAGGCTCAGTGCTAAAGAACCCGCAGAAACTGCGTCTTGGAGCCTGCTTCTATTAGAACATACAGCGAGCCCAGAGCGGCCGAATTCTGCCTCCAAGAACTGATCTGGCCCAGGGCTAAAGAACCGGCGGAAACTGCTTCTCGGTCCGGGTCTTGCTGAATATCAGTAAATATCAACCGAGCCTTCATAGGCAGTGGCAACAGGATTGAGACGGGGCTTGTGAATGCCGGTCAGGACTCAACGATTGCTTTAGTCACCCAGCAAAGGGAACGAAATGCTGCCTTTTGCATGGGATACCAACATGGCAGAGATCTGATGTCATCAGAAAGCAGCAGAGGAGATAACCTCATTGATACCAGCGGTGACAGAAACAGTTGGTCTCCTGGTAAAGAAAGTGAGTCACAAACACCCGGGTCTCTCTCACTTTGTCATCAAGCCAGAGGGGCAGAGCAGAGCCGCCGCCCATGCCCGGAACAGGCCCAGCGACACACCTGCATGGTAGTCACGTCACCCCAATTGGAATAGAGGCAGAGCAGAGCCGCCGTCCTTGCCCAGAACAGGCCCAGCGACCCGCAGGCGTGGTAGTCACATCAACCGAATTGGAGTAGTTGCAGAGCAGAGCCTTCTCCCGCACCTAGTACAATCCCAGTGGCCCACCGTCATGGTAGTCAGGTCACCCCAATATTAGTAGGGGAAGAGCAGAGCCTTCGCCCGCACCCAGAACAGGCCCAGCAACCTGCCGGCATGGTAGTCACGACCCCCCAATTGGAGTAGGGGCAGAGCAGAGCCATCACCCGTGCCCGCAAGGTAGGCACACCTGCACCTGACTGGCAGAAGAGGCCCATCGCCCTGCCAGCATGGCAGACACTTCACCCCATTTGGAATAGGAGCAGAGCAGATCCATTGCCCGTGCCCGCAAGGCAGGCAGACCTGCGACAAACTGGCGGAACAGGCCCAGCAACACACCTGCATGGTAGTCACGTCACCCCAATTGGAATAGGGGCAGAGCAGAGCCGCCGCCAGCACCTACAAGGTAGGCAGACCTGCGACCGATCGGCAGAACACCCCAGGGGTCCACGGGTAATAGCTGCAGCAGATGGAATGTCAGATAAAGAACTCAGGATATACATGCTTCAGATGATCTGGAGTCTCAAGGAAGACATTAGACAGCAAAATCAGACAATGAAAGATCACTTCGACAATGAATTACATAAACAAATCCAAGAAGCAAAAGATCAGCTATACAGAGAGATAGAGGTTGTAAAAAATAACAAACAGAAATCCTAGAAATGCAGAAAGCAATAAACCAACTAAAAAACTCAATTGAGAAGACTACCAGCAGAGTACAACACTTAGAAGATAGAACATCAGACAATGAAGACAAAGTATTCCAACTTGAAAAGAACATAGACAGCTCAGCAAGACTGTTAAGAAACCATGAACAGAATATCCAAGAAATACGGGATAACATAAAGAGACCAAACATAAGAGTCATTGGAATACAGGAAGGTATAGAGGTTAAAACCAAAGCAATGAGGAATGTATTCAATGAAATAATACGAGAAAACTTCCCAGACTTGAAGAATCAGACTGACTCCCAAGTCCTAGAAGCCTACAGGACGCCAAATGTGCAAAATCATAAGAGATCCACACCTAGACACATTATAATGAAGATGCCCAACGTACACAATAAGGAGAGAATTTTAAATGCTACAAGAGAAAAAAAGCAGATTACATTTAGGGGTAAAACAATCAGGATAACAGCTGATCTTTCAACACAGACTCTGAAAGCTAGAAAATCCTTGAATAACGTTTTTCAAACACTGAAAGAAAATGGATTCCAACCAAGAATTGTGTATCCAGTGAAATTAAGCTTCAGGATGGAAGATAAAATTATAACCTTCCATGATAAAAAAAAAGTTAAAATAATTTGTAGCTAGAAAACCATCTCTTCAAAACATCCTCGGAAAATATTACAGGAAGAAGAAAGGGAAATAACAATAAAAACCAACAGTGGGATGTAGTACAGTAAAAGTGGGAAATAATCAAAGAAGAAAACAATCCATGTTTAGTAACATAAATAAACAAATAGGGCTAGAAGAACAACCATTATCTCAATAATAACTGTAAATGTTAATGCCTTAAACTCACCAATTATGAGACAGAGGCTAGTAGAATGGATCACAAAACAAGACCCAATAATATGCTGCCTACAGGAGACGCATTTGATAGGTAAAGACATACATAGACTGAAGGGGAAAGGTTGGGAAAAATCATATCACTTATATGGATTTCGGAAACAAGTAGGAGTGTCCATACTCATATCAAATAAAATAGATTTCAAGCCAAAGTTAATCAAAAGGGATAAAGAGGGACACTATATACTGCTCAAGAGAACCATACAGCAACAAGACATAACCATTATAAATATATATATGCCCCAAAACAATGGTGCAGCTATGTCCATCAAACAAACTTTTCTCAAGATCAAGAGTCTAATAGACCACCATACAATAATCATGGGAGACTTCAACACACCTCTCTCACCACTGGACAGGTCTTCCAAACAAAAGTTGAAATAGAAAACTATAGAACTCAATAACACAATTAATAACCTAGACTTAATTGACATATATAGAATATACTCCACAACATCAAGCAGTTACATTTTTCCTCAGCAGCACATGAATCCTTCTCAAAAATAGATCATATATTATGTCACAGGGCAATTCTTAGACAATATAAAGCAGTAGAGATAATACCATGCATCTTATCTGATCATAATGGAATATAAACTAAAAATCAATGATAAAAGAAGGAAGGAAAAATCATGCATCACTTGTAGAATGAACAACAGGTTACTGAATGAACAATGGGTTATAGAAGACATAAAGGAGGAAATTAAAAAATTCTTAGAGATAAATGAAAACACAGGCACAACATATCAGAATCTATGGGACACATTGAAATCCGTTCTAAGAGGAAAATTCATTGCTTGGATTTCATTCCTTAAAAAAAGAAAAAAACAACAGCAAATAAATGATCTCATACTTCATCTCAGAATCCTAGAAAAAGAAGAGGAAAACAACAGCAAAATAAGTAGAAGGTAAGATTTAATTAAAATCAAAGCTGAAATTAATGAAATCGAAACAAAAGAAACAATTGAAAAAATTGAGGAAACTAAAAGTTGGTTCTTTGAAAAAATAAATAAAATCGACAGACCCTTAGCCATGCTAATGAAAGAAGAAGAGAGAAAACTCAAATTACTAGCATACGGGATGAAAAAGTCAATATCACATGTTAAGGTCTATAAACAAGTCAGCATGGCACCTGGTATTTTGCCAGAGAAATGTTAGGGTCTGTAAACAAGTCTGGATGGCGCCTGGCCAAATGCCATAGGGAGTGGTTTTTGAAGTAACAAAAGCAAGCCATTAAGTGTGGAGATTCCTTATTGGTTGACTGCTGTATCTATTTTATGCTAATTAGATAAGCTTTATAAAATGTATAAATATCGCTCGGATTCTACAATAAACGGCTTCCACTCCTGCTGTATCAATCTACACAAGTTATTTGTCACCCCCTGGCAATCACAGCAGATATTTCTGAAATACAGAAGATAATAAGAAATTAATTTGATTCGTTATACTCCAATATAATAGAAGATAGTGAAGGCATCGAAAAATTTCTTAAGTCATATGATCTGTCCAGATTGAGTCAGGAGGATATAGACAACCTAAACAGACCAATATCAATTGAGGAAATAGAAGAAACCATCCAAAGATTACCAACTAAGAAAAGACCAGGACAGTATGGGTATACAGCAGAGTTTTACAAACCCTTTAAATATGAACTAATACCAATACTTATCAAGCTATTTCAGGAAATTGAAAAAGAGGGAGATCTTCCAAATTCATTCTACCAGGCCAATATCACCCTAATTTCTACACCAGACATAAACACTTCAAACAAAGAAAACTACAGACCAATATCCCTAAAGAACCTAAATGCAAAAATCCCTAATTAAATTCTGGCGAATCAGATACAAAAACATATTAAAAAAATTGTGCACCATCATCAAGTAGGATTCATCCGTGGAATGCAAGGCTTGTTCAATATACGAAAATCAATAAATGTTATTCACCACATCAATAGACTTAAAAATAAGAACCATATGATTATCTCGATAGATGCACAAAAAGCATTCGACAAAGTACAGCATCCCTTTGTCTTCAAATCTCTAGAAAAACTAGGAATAACAGGAACATACCTCAATATTGTAAAAGCAATCTATGCTAAGCCTCAAGCTAGCATCATTCTGAATCTAGAAAAATTGAAGGCATTCCCTCTAAAATCTGGAACAAGAATGGGATGCCCTCTCTCACCACTTCTGTTCAATACAGTTTTCGAAACACTGGCCAGAGAAATTAGACAGACGGAAGAAATTAAAGGCATAAAAATAGGAAAAGAAGAACTTAAATTATTACTATTGCAGAAGACATGATTCTATACCTAGCAGACCCAAAAGGGTCTACAAAGAAACTAATAGAGCTAATAAATGAATTCAGCAAAGTGGCAGGATATAAAATCAACACACATAAATCAAAGGCATTCCTCTATATCAGCGACAAATCCTCTGAAATGGAAATGAGAACAACCACTCCATTCACAATATCCTAAAAAAAAAAAAAAAAGATGGGAATCAACTTAACAAAAGAGGTGAAAGTCTTATACAATGAAAACTACAGAACCCTAAAGAGAGAAATATAAGAAAATCTTAGAAGATGTAAAAATATATCCTGTTCATGGATAGGCAGAACTAACATCATCAAAATGGCGATATTACCAAAATTTCTCTATAGGTTTAATGCAATGCCAATCAAAATCCCAAAGGCATTTCTTGTAGAAATAAAGAAAGCAATCATGAAATACATATGGAAAAATAAAAGTCCCAGAATAGCAAAAACAATGCTAGGCAGGAAGTGTGAATCAGGCGGTAGAGCGATACCAGACTTCAAACTATACTACAGAGCAATAGTAACAACAATAGCATGGTACTGGTACCAATATAGGCCGGTGGACCAATGGTACAGAATAGAGGACACAGAAACCAATCCACAAAACTACAACTATCTTATATTTGATAAAGGGGCTAAAAGCATGCAATGGAGGAAGGATAGCATCTTCAACAAATGGTGTATGGAAAACTGGAAATCCATGTGTAACAAATTGAAACTGAATCCCTTTCTCTTGCCATGCACAAAAGTTAACTCAAAATGGATCAATGAGCTTGATATCAAATCAGAGACACAGTGTCTGATAGAAGAAAAATTTGCTTACGATGTGCATACTGTGGGGTCGGGCTCCAAATTCCTCAATAGGACACCCATAGCACAAGAGTTAATAACTAGAATCAACAAATGGGACATAAACTAAAAAGTTTTTTCGCAGCAAAAGAAGCAATAAGAGAGGTAAATAGGGAGCCTACATCCTGGGAAGAAATCTTTACTCCTCACACTTCAGATAGAGCCCTAATATCCAGAGTATACAAAAAACTCAAAAAATTAGACAATAAGATAACAAATAACCCAATCAACAAATGGGCTGAGGACCTCAACAGACACTTATCAGATGAGGACTTACAATCAATCAACAAGTACATGAAAAAATGCTCACCATCTCCAGCAGTCAGAGAAATGCAAATCAAAACCACCCTAAGATACCATCTCACTCCAGTAAGATTGGCAGACATTATGAAGTCAAACAACAACAAGTTCTGGCAAGGATGTGGGGAAAGAGGTACACTTGTACATTGCTGGTGGGACTGCAAATTGGTGCAGCCAATTTGGAAAGCAGTATGGAGATTTCTTGGAAAGCTGGGAATGGAACCACCATTTGACCCAGCTATTCCCCTACTCAGTCTATTCACTAAAGACCTAAAAAGAGCATGCTACAGGGACACTGCTACATCGATGTTCATAGCAGAACAATTCACAACAGGAAGACTGTGAAACCAACTTAGATGCCCTTCAATGAAAGAATGGAGAAAATACTGTGGCATTTATACACAATGGAGTATTACTCTGCATTGAAAAATGAAAAAAATCATAGAATTTGGAGGGAAATGGATGGCATTAGAGCAGATTATGCTAAGTGAAGCTACCCAATCCTTAAAAAACAAATGCCAAATGTCATCTTTGATATACGGAGAGTAACTAAGAACAGAGGAGAGACAAAGAGCATGACAAGATGATTAACATTAAACCGGGATGAGAGGTGGAAAGGAAAGGGAGAGAGAAGGAAAATTGCATGGAATTGGAAGGAGACCCTCAGGGTTATATAAAATTACATACAAGAGAAAGTGAGGGGAAAGGGAAAAATAATACAAGGGGGACAAATTTATTACAGTAGAGGGGGTAGAGAGAGAAGAGGGGAGGGGCAGGGAGGGGAGGGGGGATAGTAGAGGATAGGAAAGGCAGCAGAATTCAATAGACACTAGTATGGCAATATGTGAATCAATAGATGTGTAAATGATGTGATTCTGTAATCTGTACATGGGGTAAAAATGGGAGTTCATAATGCACTTGAATCAAATTGTGAAATATGATATAACAACTATGTAATGTTTTGAACAATTATAAATAAAAATGAAAAAAAATAAAACTAACTACGGTGAATAATGCATGAAATCCTAATATTTCTACAGTAACTGAACCAGTTTAACATCAATGCAAGTAGATTCCTATGGGACATGATGTGTACTTTGACCTTCATTTTTATTCAACACTGGTACATTACTATTTCATCAGTTTATGCACATCACAGGATATATATTTCATCCACAATTTAGCAAAGTTATAGGCATTTGTTTCAATTTCAATCAATTCCTGCTTTGAACACATGGATTCCTCCATATTTCTTGACTGGTCTTTTAATGAGACTTCCTTCCAAACACATTATTTTCGATTTCCATAAACACTTTTGGAACAAAACTCACACACACTTCATGATAAACAATAACCCTAAGATTACCATTATATGTGTAACTGGTTGGAGTGAATGATTGTATGTCAATATATGATTTCCTATATATTTTAAGATATCAATTCTATCCATTATTTAAAGTGAAAAAAGTTATATTATTTATTCACACTAAGGTCTATTCATGCATTATCTCTATATTCGTAGACACAGGGTACACCACTTTGTACCCACAATACTAATTTATGTGTCCTCAAATATTGCTCCCAGAAATGGTGGAAGAAATACACATATCATATGATCTACATATATATTTGATCACAATAATTTTCTGGGCACAAAATGCAAAGGTCACACTTATGATTGTACCAAATCCTAAATGGAAAGTGAACATGGCTTACTAAAAACATCCATATCCAGGTTGCCTAATGCTTTCAAATGTCATTCCTATTGGTGACTACATATTTGTTTCTTCCTAAGATTATGTACTCAATCTCAACCCTGTTGAAAATGTCTAATCCTATCACTCACTATATAATTGCCTCATTTCATAATGTCTCTATTGATATTTTCCTTCCTACATATTTTCCCCAGTTAATCATTGTGACTGACTCTTCACATGTGCTGACATTTACATTCACTCTATAACCGAAACCCTATTGCTACAGAAATTTTTGTCCAAATTTTATACTCACTCTTTTTTATAAACCTACCGACTATCTTCCTAATCCCACCGACTATCTCAATTTGAGTGGATGTTCTCTTCTAAAATCAAACATCCAAGCTATAAGGTCCTATGCCATTGATTATCAATTTATCTGAGACATCTGTGTAGAACGTAATTAAAAGCTAAGTATCCCAATCAAGGGCCTAATGCCCTTCTGGGCTTCAAATCTTACCAACATTTCTGTTTTCATACTTATATTTCACCTCTATAATCTTATAAATATCGCAGGTTCCCAATACTATTAATCATCCTGCAGGATGATTCGTAATCCAAATCGAACATGTTAATAACCCTAACCATACACTCTTCCCTCAATCTAACTTTACAGAAGAGCAGCGAGAGAGTTCATCTTACAATACAGGAATGTAGGGGATCTGCCGCCTGCTGAGAACCTCAAAGGTCCATGCAGATTTGATCCCTGGAGAAGATTAGGCAGCTATGAAGGACCTGAGAGAGCAAAAGTCATCTTCCATCGCAAACAACCTTTCCAGAATGAAGGGTTTTGTCTGAATAAGCCTCTCTTCTTAATGTAGAGAAGATGGACCATACCAGGCATGTGTGGAGAGCTGTTCCTGGGTGCCTATGGTTGATATACCATTCTAACATATGAAAGTGTCACAGGAAGTAAGGGGTGCCTCCATTTCATAGGACTATTGGAAGCTACTGTTAGCACAAAGTGGTTGCCAAGGCAGTGACCTCATTAAATTCCTGAAGGAAGTAATGTCACCTCACTTCCTTGGTCATGAAACTCTCTGAACTTGGGATCCGGGAAGCCAGGCACGCAGAGCCAGTCCCATTCCCAGTCCCAGTGGTCTCACTTGTTTGGATTTAACAAGGACAGAGTCAGTCTTTCTTGGTACCTACTGATGTGAGGATGGACAAATGTCAGGAAAGCTCTGAAGAGAGGCCTTTCCTGAGAAAGCAGGTAGTTGCTCACAGCTGGCTAGTGACAACTTCACAGATTGGGCCAATGAGACCATATCTGACACAGGACAGGCGATTTCATCGGAACATAGTATGGCCCACCTGTCAGAGGACACTCCTGATAGTCACAGACCTACTTGGGGGAAGGAGCTGCCTTTGTGTGTGTGGGTGTGGGTTTGAGGTTTTGTCTCATGTTCTGAGAATAGGTAGGAAAGGCGGTTTGTTTGTTTTGGAGTGTACTGTTTCTGGTAAGTCGTTTGACAAGGCCAGTGTCTCTTTGTCTGTGTATCCCACTGTGTCCGTGGTTTTAGACATTAGAAAAGAGAATGAATCATTGTATGTGTCCTGACTAGTAGAAAGCTTCCCAAGATTCATCTTGCCCAATTTATGAATGGACTGTGGCTTGACTTATGGGTGGGCAACTCCTACAATCTTGCTAAGGTCCTGTTTTCTTCCTGAATTCTGGCCAATTTCCAGAATAGTCTCATTGTTTTGTGTCCAAAATATGTACCACCTCCAAGCTCTGAGACTTGGCCATGTACTGGATTGCTGAAAGGAATGGGAGCATCTAAGAAAACTCAGATATGAGTGTGACCAGAAAATTCTAATGGAGAAACCCTGCTTTGGGCCTTTTGCTTACCAATTGTTCTGTTGCCCTGAATGTCAGAACGTCTTTGCCTCAGGCCACACCTTTGTAGAGTCAAAAGAAATTGTTTTCAAATAGAAATGAATGGGCATCACCTGTGGCTCTTTGCTTAATTGCTTTGGAAAGGGATGTGTCTGAATCAGCTTTTTGGCCCTGTGTGAGGCTGTGGCTTAGATTCTTAGCACCTGATGGATCTAAAGAAAGATCCCATGTGTGCATCCAAAACCAAAATGGACAAAAGAGCATTCATTTTGGATGAAGTCTCTCGCATTCCTCTGTAAGGTTCCTAACCTTCATCAAGTGAGAATAGTGATCATTTGGTTTAAATGTCTTCCTCAAAACCCTGCAGAGGATAGCCCATAAGTGCTTGATTTTTCTCATGACTCCAAATCACATAAAGACTCTAAACCCCACAGTCAGTAGGCCTCAAATTGGAGAAGCAGTGCCATCTTAATGGCCGGCCAATTTGATCACTCCTGGTTCACTGGAAGGATGTCCAGGCCACGCTGATTTTAGGCAAATGAGGGGCAAGGGTGGTTATTTTGGACACTGTCTTGGGCAGCACCACTCATGGAAACCTCCAGCCAGAGGTTATGATGAGTGGGTATATAGAAAAGATGAGTGACATGTGGGAGTGTTTTGGATTTAATTGTGGATATTTGTGTGGCAGTTGGAAGACATAACTGGGTCTACCTGGGCTTGAACTTTGGTGTGATTCCCCTTAGAGACTGAGTTCAGAAACTGACCTCAGAAAAGTATTGCCATGTATTGTGTTGGGATTAAAGAGGCCATGTATGAGAGTCACCCTGGGAAACTGAGATCTAGCCCCAGAGTGGCTTTGCACAGAGCACTGGGAATCTCAGCCAAGGTATCACATGATTTCATTCGAAAGACTTGGCAGCCATATTTGAGAGTCAAAACACACATGGAACTCACATTGTAGACCTCAATGGGCCTGGCTTAATGTGACCTTTTGTTCACTCTTTGAGAAGCCTTGCCTGTGAGGGTTCTTCAGAGCTTTCATTGAAATAATCTTCCTCACCATTTAATGGTTCCTGAAAAAATTGAAACCCACAGTGCTTCCAACTTCATCCTTGTAAAATGTCTAGATAAATACCATGAAATTTTTGAAATTCCCATGACTAGGTTGCACTAGAGAACCTTTGGATGTCCTACTGCTGATCATGGATGTACCTGACAGTGCCTTGCTTGACTGGGTTTTATGAAAATGGTGTACAACAGAGGTCCCAGTAAGTTTCAGGCTCCTAAGAAGTGGGCCTAGAGTTGTGGTGGGCAGGAGTGTGATAAAACTTCTGTGTTGGAGCAATTTGGATCTTCCATTGGCTTAAAAATGGCTTGTGGCTTACATGGTGCAGCCAGCAGACCCTTATAAGTAAAGGCATCTTGTTATATGGAGAGGATTCAGGGCAATGTTCAGAATCAGGTTGCTATGGACAAGGATGCAATGGGGCAAGCTTTGAGGGATAGAAGATTGGTTGGTGCATTTTCCTGCAGACCCTGACCCACCACACGTGACAGAACTCCCTCCTGCACTGTGTCCCAGTTGAACTCCTTCTATTTTATGAAGCAAATACCAAACTACCAGTGCAGCAGCAAAAACCCCACAAAAAGTGTAGGAGGGCCAAATGGCTTCACAGTTCAACGGGGAGACACTTAGACCCCAGAGGCCACAGTTTACCTAAAAAGAAAAATATCAGCACTGCTGCCTCATGTTCATTGAAACATCAGAAACAATGTCCTCCAGGTCTCATAGATGCAGACCCAGCTTTGATGGTCTCACTACAAAGGAAGCCAAATCTCCTGACAACAACATATATTTAAGTGCCCTATCTCAAGGCAGTTTCTCAAAAAGTTTTTAGGCCAGCAGAGCTCCATGTTTGTGGAGTGTTTACCCTGTCCCTTGCTTTTGGAAACTCCTCTAACACCTCCAAGGTTGTGAACTCCTGAGCATTTTCCATTCCAGATATGTGTTCACTGATTTTCTAACTCTTCTCATCTAATTGTGTCTTACTTGGGGTGAAGGTAATGTCAAGGCATTGTTCTGGATGAGAGTGGGAGGATATTTGTGCAGCATATATATGCATACAAATTGGATTCATTTTCCAATTTTCATTTTGAAATATTGAATCCCTGACACGAACCCATACCTACTAGACTCAAACAACTCATCCTAATATGATAGAGAAAAATAACCCAAACCTATAGAAATACAAGCAGTTCATTGGAGGCATGTTGTATAGTTGGACTTGCCTTTTGCATTATATAAGGTAAAAGTTATAAATTTAGTCAATTTTTAATCGAAGAAGTTCTCCATAAGTTTTTAAACTTAAAAAATACCAGAATTCTTGTTTCCCTTTCTCTTTAGCCTATTCACACTTGTATATTTATATGCATAAATAGAATCCTACCAGGTATCACACGTACATTTTGAGGTGGCTGACTTGGCATATACAAACTGTGAGAAGAGTTCACACCTCCTAAACGCTGTTGGAACTGAAAATTCAACCTATAGGGGAGCTTCCTAGTAGAAGAACATTATACATAAATTCAGGTTCAGTAAAATAAATATTTTTGCATCTGTGGGTGATATATATTTACTGATGAATTTCTATTGCCATTTATATTGCTTCTTTTAAATGTCTGTCAGTGTTTTGTGTGTTTGTGTGTGTGTGTGTGTGTGTGTGTGTGTAATATATCTGTACACTCTGCAGATTTTTCAAAATATGAAATATATGTGTCTAATGTAAACTCTCTAAATTCATTCATGTTCATGTATGTGGATTTATAATCAACTTTTCACAAGATTATAATCAGAAATATTCATCCACCTGATATACATATTTATTTCCTAGTACTGAAAACTAACTTCAGTGAATGGTGCATACAAATCCTAATTATTCTACAGTAACTGACCCAGTCTAACATCAATGCAAGTAGATTCCTATGGGACATGATATGTAATTTGACGTTCATATGTACTCAACACTGGTACATTATTATTTCTTCAGTTTTTGCACATTTTAAGTTATACACTTCATCCACAAGTTCACAAATTTATAGGCATTTGTTTCAACTTTAATCACTTCTTGCTTCAGAACACATGTATTGGCAGGGTTTCTTGACTGGTCTTTTCATGAGACTTCTTTCCAAACACATTTTTTTTGATTTCCATAATCACTTTTGAAGCAAAACTCACACACTCTTAATGATAAACCAAACAATAATATTTCCATTAGATATATAACTGGTTGGAATGAATGATTGTATATCAATATACGATTTCCTGTAATTTTTCAGATATCAATTCAATTCATTATATAAAGTTCAAAAAAGTTATATTATTTATTCACAGTATGCTCTATTCATGCTTTATCTCTATCTTAATAGACACAGGGTACACCTCTTTTTACCCCCAATTCTAATTTTAAATCTTCAATATATTGCTCCCAGAAATGGTGAAGGAAATACTCATGTCACCTCATTATCACAGTAATATTCTGGACAAAAAATGGAAAGGTCACACTTATGATTGTACCAAAGCCTAAATGGAAAGTGAACATGGATTACTAAAAACATCCATGTCCAGGTTGTCTAATGCTGTCAATTGTCAATCCTATTGGTGACTACATATTTGTTTTTTCCTAATTTATATATTCAAACTCAACCCTGTTGAAAATGTCTAATTCTATCCTTCACTTTATACTTTGCCTGATTTCGTAATGTTTCCATTGATATCTGCTTTTCTACACATTTTCCCCAGTTCATCATAGTGACTGACTCTTCATATGTGCTGATATTTACATTCACTCTATAACCGAAAGTCTATTGCTAAAGAACTTTTGGTCCAAATCCTATACTCACTCTTCTTCCTAAACCTACTGACTATCTTCCTAATCCTACTGAATATCCCTTTTTGACTGGATGTTCTCTTCTAAATTCAATCATCCAATGTACAAGGTCCTATGCCATTGTATATCGAATTATCTGAGACATCTTTGCAGAACATAATTCAAAGCTAAGTATCCCAATCAAGGGCAAAACCCTTCTGGGCTTCAAATCATAACTAGGTTTCTCTTTTCATAATTATATTTCACATCTATATTCTTGTAAATATTGCAGGTTCCCAATACCATTATTAATCGCACAGAATCATTCGTAACCCAAATCAAACCTGTTTTTAACCCCAAGTATACACTGTTCCCTCAATCATTTTACAGAAGAGCAGGGACAGAGTGGTTCTTACAATACAGGAAAGTTGGAGACCTTCCTCCTGATGAGAACCTCAAATATCCATGCACAAATGATACCTGGAGAAGTTGTAGGCAGGTATGAAGCACCTAAGAGAGAAAAAGTCATCTTCCATGGCAAACAACCTGGTCAGGATGAAGGGATGTGTCTGAATCTGCCTCTCTCTTCTTATTGTAGAGAAGGTGGACCAAACCAGGCCTGAGTGGAGAGCTGTTCCCAGGTGCCAATGGTTGATATACATTCTACCTAATAAAAGTGTCAAAGGAAGTAGGGGCAACCTCCATCTTATGTTACCCTTGGAAGCAACTGTTAGGACAAAGTGGTTGCCAAGGCAGTGACCTCATTCAGTTTCAAAGAATGTGACATCCCTCATTTCCTTGGTGATGGAAATCTCTGAACTTGGTATCCAAGAAGGCAGGCACCCAGAGGCAGTCCCTATCCCAGTCCCAGTGGGCTCACTTGTTTGGATTTACCAAGGACAGAGTCAGTTTTCTTGGTACCTAATGATGTGAGGATGGCCAAATGCCAGGAGAGCTCTGAAGATGGACCTTTCCTGAGAAAACAGGTAGTGGCTAACCACTTTTTCCTGACATCTTCACAGAGTTGGTCAAGGAAACAAGATCTGAGAGAAGACAGGCCATTTCGGGGGAACATAGTATGGCCCACCAGTCAGAGGACACTCCGGATAGTCACAGACCTACTTGGGGGAAGGAGGTGACTTTGTGGGAGTGGGTGTGGGTTTGTTGATTTGTCTCATGTTCTGAGAATAGATAGGAAAGGCGGTTTGTTTGGTTTGAAGTGGACAGTTTCTAGTAAGTCATTTGACACGGCGAGTGTTTCTGTTTCTGTGTATCCCACTGTGTCCGTTGTTGTAGACATTAGAAAAGAGAATGCATTAATGGATGTGTCTTGTCTAGTATAAAACTTCCCATAATTCATCCTGCCCAATATATGAATGGACTGCAGCTTGTCTTATCGATGTGCAACACCTGCTATCTTTCTAAGATGTTGTTTTCTTCCTGAATTCTGGCCACTCTCCAGAATAGGCTCATGGATTTGTGTCCAAAATATGTACCACCTCCAAGCTCTGTGACATGGCCATGTACAGGATAGCTGAAGAGAATGGCGAGCATCTCAGAAAACTCAGATATCAGTGTGACCAGGAAAGTCTCAGTGCAGAAACCCCGCTTTGGGCCTTTTGCTTACTTATTGTTGTGTTGCACTGAATGTCAGGAAGGTCTTTGCCTCAGACCACCCCTTTGTGAAGCCTGAAGAAAACAGTTTTCAAATGGAAATGAATGGGCCTCACCTGTGGCTCTTTGCTTAATTGCTTTGGAAAGGGATGTGTCTTTATCAGCCTCTTGGACCTGTGTGTGGCTGTGACTTAGGTTCTCAGCACCTGATGGATCTTAAGAATGATCCCATGTGAGCTTCCAAAACCAAAATAGTATAAAATATCATTCTTTGTGGATGAAGTCTCTTGCCTTCCTCTGTTAGTTTCCTGCACTCCATCAAATGAGAATAGGAATTCTTTGGGTCAAATGAGTTCTTCAAAGCCCTGCAGAGGTGCTTGTGTTTTCGCATGACTCTAAATCACCTAAAGAATCGATACCTAAAATCAGTATGCCTCAAATTGGAGAAACACAGAAGTATTAAAGGCAGGGTTATTTGTTCACTCCTGGTTCACAGAAACGGTGTCCAGGCTACCCAGACTTTAGGCAAATAAGGGGCAAAGGAGCTGATTTTGGACACTGTCTTGGGCTGCGCCCCTCATGGAAACCTCCAGCCAGAAGTTAAGATGATTGACTATATGGAATAAGATGAGGGCCATGTGGGAGTGTTTTGGTTTTAATGTTGCTCATTTGTGTGGCATTGGAATAAATGATTGGGTCCACGTGGGGTTGAACTCTGGTGTGATTCCCCTTAGAGACTGGGTTTTGGAAGTGAACTCAGGGAAGCATTGCCATGAATTTTGTTGGGATTTTAAGAGGCCAAGCATGAAAGTCACTCTTGGAAACTGAGACCTAGACCCCGGGTGAATTTCCACAGAGTTCTGGGAATCTCAGCAAGGATATTACATTATTTTATTCTTAAAGAAATGGCAGCCATAGTTGAGAGTCAAAACACACATGGACATCACATTGTAGACCTCAATGGGCCTGGCCTAATGTGACCTTTTGTCCACTCTTTGGGAAGTCTTGCCTGTGACAGTTCTCCAGAGATTTCATTGAAATGAGCTTCCTCAACATTTAATGTTTGCTGAATGAATTGAAACCCACAGTGCCTCCAACTTCATGCTTGAAAAATGGCTAGATAAATACCATGAAATTTTTGAAATTCCTATGACCAGGTGGCACTGGAGAAACATTGGATGTCCTATTGCTGATCATGAGTATACCAGACAGTGCCTTGATTTACTGAGTTTCATGAAAATGGTGTAGAACAGAGATGCCAGTATGTTGGAGCCTGCTGAGTAGTGGGTCTAGAGCAGTGCTGGGGAGGTGTTTGATAAAACATCCGTGGTAGGGCCATGTGGATCTACCATTGGATTCCAAATGGCTTGTAACTGACATGGTGCTGCCAGCAGACCCTTATATGTAAAGGCATCTTGTTATATGGAGAGTTAGCAGAGGAAAATTAAGAATCAGGTTGATACGGACAAGGGGACAATGGGGCAAGCTGTGAGAGATAGAAGCATAGTTGGTGCATTCTCTTGCAGACCCTGACCCAGCACACATGACAGAACTCCCTCCAGCACTGTGTCCCAGTTTATCTCCTAGTATTTCGTGAAACAAATACCAAACTCACAGTGCAGCAGCAAAAACACCACAAAAAGAGGAGAAGGAACAAATGGCTTCACAGTCCACACGGGGAGACACTTAGTCCCCAGTGGCCTCAGTTTACCTACAAAAAGAGGATTCAGCACTGCTTCATCTTGTTCATTGGAAAATAAGAAACCATGTCCTCCAGGTCACATAGATGCAGACCCAGCTTTGATGGTCTCACTACAAAGGAAGCCAAATCTCATGAAAACAACATATATTTCAAGTGCGGAAGCTCAGAGGCAGTTTCTCAAAAAGTTTTTAGGCCAGCAGAGCTCCATATTTGTGGAGTGTTGACCCTGTCCCCTAGTTTTGGAAACTCCTCTACCACCTCCAAGGTTGTGAACTCCTGAGCATTTTCCATTCCAGATATGTATTCACTGATTGTGTAACTCTTCTCCTCTAATTGTGTCTTACTTGGGGTTAAGGTAATGTCAAGGCATTGTTTTGGATGAGAGCGGGAGGATATTTGTGCAGCATATATTTACATACACATTGGATTCATTTTCCAATTTTCCATTCGAAGTACTGAATCCCTGACACTAACCCATACCTAGTAGACTCAGACTATTCATCCTAATATAATGGGGAAAATTAACCCAACACAATAGAAATACAAGCACTTCAGAGGAGACATGTTCTATAGTTGGACTTGACATTTGCATTATATAAGGCAGGGGTTATATATCTAGTCAAATTTTAATTGAAATATTCTCCATGTTTTTTTAAACTTAACAAATATGTGAATACTTGTTTCCAATTTCTGTAGCCTATTCACACATGTATATTTATATGCATATATAGAATCCTACCAGGTATCACACATACATTTTTGTAAGGTGGATATCTTGGCAGATACAAATTGTGAGAAGTGTTCACTCCTCCTAAATGCTGTTGGAAATGAAAATTCAACCTATAAGAGAGCGTCCTAGAAGAACAAGATTATACATAAACTCATGTTCAGTAACATAAATATTTTTGCATCTGTGGATGATATATATTTACTGATGAATTTCGATTGGCATTTATATTGGTACTTTTTAATGTCTGTGAGTGTTGTGTGTGTGTGTGTGTGTGTGTGTGTGTGTGTATAGATATAGATATAGATATACCCTCCAAAGTTTTCCAAATATGAAATATATGTGTCTAGTATACACTCTCTAAATTCATTCATGTTCATGTATGTAGATTTATAATCACAATTTCACAAGATTATAATCAGAAATATTCATCCACCTGAAATACATATTTGTTTCCTAGTACTGACTACTAACTTCAGTGAAGGGTGCATACAAATCCTAATTATTCTACAGTATCTGACCCAGTCTAACATCAATGCAAGTAGACTCCTATGGGACATGATATGTAATTTGTCATTCATTTGTATTCGACACTGGTACATTATTGTTTCTTCAGTTTGTGCACATCATAGGATATACATTTCATCCACAAGTTCACAAATTAATAGGCATTTGTTTCAACATTAATCACTTCTTGCTTCAGAACACATGTATTGTCAGGGTTCCTTGACTGGTCTTTTCATGAGTCTTCTTTCCAAACATATTATTTTGAATTTCCATAATCATTTCGAAGCAAAACTCACACACTCTTCATGATAAACCAAAACACTAATATTTCCATTAGATATATAACTGGTTGGAATGAATGATTGTATATCAATATACAATTTCCTTTTTTTTCAGATATCAGTTCAATTCATTATTTAAAGTTCAAAAAAGTTATATTATTTATTCACAGTATGGTCTATTCGTGGTTTTTCTCTATGTTCATAGAAACAGGGTACACCTATTTGTACCCCCGATTCTAATTTTACATCTTCAATATATTGCTCCCAGAAATGGTGAAAGAAATACTCATGTCACCTCGTTATCACAGTAATATTCTGGACAAAAATGGAAAGGTCACACTTATGATTGTACCAAAGCCTAAATGGAAAGTGAACATGGATTTCAAAAACATCCATGTCCATGTTGCCTAATGCTGTCAATTGTCAATCCTATTGGTGACTACATATTTGTTTTTTCCTAATTTATATATTGAAACTCAACCCTGTTGAAAATGTCTAATTCTATCCCTCACTTTATACTTTGCCTGATTTCGTAATGTTTCCATTGATATCTGCTTTTCTACATATTTTCCCCAGTTCAACAAAGTGTCTGACTCTTCATATGTGCTGACATTTACATTCACTCTATAACCAAAAGTCTATTGCTAAAGAACTTTTGGTCCAAATCCTATACTCACTCGTCTTCCTAAACCTACCGAATATCTTCCTAATCCTACTGAATATCCCTTTTTGACTGGATGTTCTCTAAATTCAATCATCCAATGTACAAGGTCCTTTGCCATTGTATATCAAATTATCTGAGACATCTTTGCAGAACATAATTCAAAGCTAAGTATCCCAATCAAGGGCAAAACCCTCTGGGCTTCAAATCATACCTAGATTTCTTTTTTCAAACTTATATTTCACCTCTATATTCTTGTAAATATTGCAGGTTCCCAATCCCATTATTCATCGCACAGAATCATTCATCACCAAATCAAACCTGTTTTTAACCCCAGGTATAGACTGTTCCCTCAAACATTTTACAGAAGAGCAGGGACAGAGGGGTTCTTACAATACAGGAAAGTTGGGGATCTTCCACCAGATGAGAACCTCAAATGTCCATGCAGAAATGATACATGGAGAAGTTGTAGGCAGGTATGAAGCACCTGAGAGAGCAAAAGTCATCTTCCATGGCAAACAACCTGGTCAGGATGAAGGGATGTGTCTGAATCTGCCTCTCTCTTCTTATTTTAGACAAGGTGGAACAATCCAGGCCTGAGTGGAGAGCTGTTCCCGGGTGCCAATGGTTGATATACATTCTACCTTATGAAAGTGTCACAGGAAGTAGGGGAAACCTCCATCTTATGTAACCCTTGGAAGCAACTGTTAGGACAAAGTGGTTGCCAAGGCAGTGACCTCATTCAGTTCCAAAGAATGTGACATAACTCATTTCCTTGGTGATGGAAATCTCTGAACTTGGTATCCAAGAAGCCAGGCACCCAGAGGCAGTCCCAGTCCCAGGCCCAGTGGGCTCACTTGTTTGGATTTACCAAGGACAGAGTCAGTTTTCTTGGTACCTAATGATGTGAGGATGGCCAAATGCCAGGAGAGCTCTGAAGATGGACCTTTCCTGAGAAAACAGGTAGTGGCTAACCACTTTTTCCTGACATCTTCACAGAGTTGGTCAAGGAAACAAGATCTGAGAGAAGACAGGCCATTTCGGGGGAACATAGTATGGCCCACCAGTCAGAGGACACTCCGGATAGTCACAGACCTACTTGGGGGAAGGAGGTGCCTTTGTGGGAGTGGGTGTGGGTTTGTTGTTTTGTCTCATGTTCTGAGAATAGACCGAAAAGGCGGTTTGTTTGGTTTGGAGCAGACAGTTTCTAGTAAGTCATTTGACAAGGCGAGTGTTTCTGTTTATGTGTATCCCACTGTGTCCGTTGTTGTAGACTTTAGAAAAGAGAATGCATTAATGGATGTGTCCTGTCTAGTATAAATCTTCCCTATAATTCATCCTGCCCAATATATGAATGGACTGCAGCTTGTCTTATCGATGTGCAACAACTGCTATCTTTCTAAGTTGTTGTTTTCTTCCTGAATTCTGGCCACTCTCCAGAATGGGCTCAGGGATTTTTGTCCAAAATATGTACCACCTCCAAGCTCTGTGACATGGCCATGTAAAGGATAGTTGAAGAGAATGGCGAGCATCTCAGAAAACTCAGATATCAGTGTGACCAGGAAAGTCTCAGTGCAGAAACACTGCCTTGGGCTTTTTGCTTACTTATTGTTGTGTTGCACTGAATGTCAGGAAGGTCTTTGCATCAGGCCACCCCTTTGTGAAGCCTGAAGAAAACAGTTTTCAAATGGAAATGAATGGGCCTCACCTGTGGCTCTTTGCTTAATTGCTTTGGAAAGGGATGTGTCTTTATCAGCCTCTTGGACCTGTGTGTGGCTGTGACTTAGATTCTCAGCACCTGATGGATCTTAAGAATGATCCCATGTGAGCTTCCAAAACCAAAATGGCAAAAAATATCATTCATTGTGGATGAAGACTCTTGCCTTCCTCTGTTAGGTTCCTGCACTCCAACAAATGAGAATAGGGATTCTGTGAGTCAAATGAGTTCTTCAAAGCCCTGCAGAGGTGCTTGTGTTTTCGCATGCCTCTAAATCACCTAAAGAATCGATACCTAAAATCAGTAGCGATCAAATTGGAGAAACATAGAAGTATTAATGGCAGGCTTATTTGTTCACTCCTGGTTTACAGCAACGGTGTCCAGGCTACCCTGACTTTAGGCAAATGAGGGGCAAACGAGCTGATTTTGGACACTGTCTTGGGCTGCACCCCTCATGGAAACCTCCAGCCAGAGGTTAAGATGATTGACTATATGGAATAAGGTGAGGGCCATGTGGGAGTGTTTTGGTTTTAATGTTGGTCATTTGTGTGGCATTGGAAAAAATGACTGGGTCCACGTGGGCTTGAACTCTGGTGTGATTCCCCTTAGACACTGGGTTTTGGAACTGAACTCAGAGAAGCATTGCCATGAATTTTGTTGGGATTTTAAGAGGCCACGCATGAAAGTCGCTCTTGGAAACTGAGACCTAGGCCCCGGGTAGATTTCCACTGAGGCCTGAAAATCTCAGAAAGGATATCACATGATTTTATTCTTAAAGAAATGGCAGCCATAATTGAGAGTCAAAACACACATGGACCTCACATTGTTGACCTCAATGGGCCTGGCCTAATGTGACGTTTTGTCCATTCTTTGGGAAGCCTTGCCTGTGACAGTTCTCCAGAGATTTCATTGAAATGAGCTTCCTAACCATTTAATGTTTGCCTAATGAATTGAAACCCACAGTGCCTCCAACTTCATGCTTGAAAAATGGCTAGATAAATACCATGAAATTTTTGAAATTCCTATGACCAGGTGGCACTGGAGAAACATTGGATGTCCTGTTGCTGATCATGAGTATACCAGACAGTGCCTTGATTAACTGAGTTTCATGAAAATGGTGTAGAACAGAGATGCCAGTAATTTGGAGCCTGCTGAGTAGTGGGTCTAGAGCAGTGGTGGGGAGGCGTTTGATAAAACATCCGTGGTAGGACCATGTGCATCTACCATTGGATTCCAAATGGCTTGTAACTGACATGGTGCTGCCAGCAGACGCTTATATGTAAAGGCATCTTGTTATATGGAGAGTTTTAAGAGGAAAATTAAGAATCAGGTTGATATGGACAAGGGGGCAAGGGGGCAAGCTGTGAGAGATAGAAGCCTAGTTGGTGCATTCTCTTGCAGACCCTGACCCACCACACGTGACAGAACTCCCTCCAGCACTGTGTCCCAGTTTAGCTGCTAGTATTTCGTGAAACAAATACCAAACTCACAGTGCAGCAGCCTAAACACCACAAAAAGTGGAGGAGGACCAAATGGCTTCACAGTCCACATGGGGAGACGGGGAGACACTTAGTCCCCAGTGGCCTCAGTTTACCTATAAAGAGAGGATTCAGCACTGCTTCATCTTGTTCATTGGAAAATAAGAAACCATGTCCTCCAGGTCACATAGATGCAGACCCAGCTTTGATGGTCTCACTACAAAGGAAGCCAAATCTCATGAAAACAACATATATTTCAAGTGTGGAAGCTCAGAGGCAGTTTCTCAAAAAGTTTTTAGGCCAGCAGAGTTACATGTTTGTGGAGTGTTTACCATGTCCCTTACTTTTGGAAACTCCTAAACCACCTCCAAGGTTGTGAACTCCTGAGCATTTTCCATTCCAGATATGTATTCACTGATTTTGTAACTCTTCTCCTCTAATTGTGTCTTACTTGGGGTTAAGGTAATGTCAAGGCATTGTTTTGCATGAGAGCGGGAGGATATTTGTGCAGCATATATTTACATACACATTGGATTCATTTTCCAATTTTTCATTCGAAGTACTGAATCCCTGACACTAACCCATACCTAGTAGACTCAGACTATTCATCCTAATATAATGGGGAAAATTAACCCAACACAATAGAAATACAAGCACTTCAGAGGAGACATGTTCTATAGTTGGACTTGAGATTTGCATTATATAAGGTAGGAGTTATACATCTAGTCAAATTTTAATTGAAATATTCTCCATGTGTTTTTAAACTTAACAAATATGTGAATACTTGTTTCCAATTTCTGTAGCCTATTCACACATGTATATTTATATGCATATATAGAATCCTACCAGGTATCACACGTACATTTTTGTAAGGTGGATGTCTTGGCAGATACAAATTGTGAGAAGTGTTCACTCCTCCTAAATGCTGTTGGAAATGAAAATTCAACCTATAAGAGAGCGTCCTAGAAGAACAAGATTATACATAAACTCATGTTCAGTAACATAAATATTTTTGCATCTGTGGATGATATATATTTACTGATGAATTTCGATTGGCATTTATATTGGTACTTTTTAATGTCTGTGAGTGTTGTGTGTGTGTGTGTGTGTATAGATATAGATATAGATATACTCTCCAAAGTTTTCCAAATATGAAATATATGTGTCTAGTATACACTCTCTAAATTCATTCATGTTCATGTATGTTGATTTATAATCAACTTTTCACAAGATTATAATCAGAAATATTCATCCACCTGAAATACATATTTATTTCCTAGTACTGACTACTAACTTCAGTGAAGGGTGCATACAAATCCTAATTATTCTACAGTATCTGACCCAGTCTAACATCAATGCAAGTAGACTCCTATGGGACATGATATGTAATTTGTCATTCATTTGTATTCGACACTGGTACATTATTGTTTCTTCAGTTTTTGCACATCATAGGATATACATTTCATCCACAAGTTCACAAATTAATAGGCATTTGTTTCAACATTAATCACTTCTTGCTTCAGAACACATGTATTGTCAGGGTTTCTTGACTGGTCTTTTCATGAGACTTCTTTCCAAACATATTATTTTGAATTTCCATAATCATTTTGAAGCAAAACTCACACACTCTTCATGATAAACCAAAACACTAATATTTCCATTAGATATATAACTGGTTGGAATGAATGATTGTATATCAATATACAATTTCCTTTTTTTTTTCAGATATTAGTTCAATTCATTATTTAAAGTTCAAAAAAGTTATATTATTTATTCAAAGTATGGTCTATTCGTGGTTTTTCTCTATGTTCATAGAAACAGGGTACACCTATTTGTACCCCCGATTCTAATTTTACATCTTCAATATATTGCTCCCAGAAATGGTGAAAGAAATACTCATGTCACCTCATTATCACAGTAATATTCTGGACAAAAAATGGAAAGGTCACACTTATGATTGTACCAAAGCCTAAATGGAAAGTGAACATGGATTTCAAAAACATCCATGTCCATGTTGCCTAATGCTGTCAATTGTCAATCCTATTGGTGACTACATATTTGTTTTTTCCTAATTTATATATTGAAACTCAACCCTGTTGAAAATGTCTAATTCTATCCCTCACTTTATACTTTGCCTGATTTCGTAATGTTTCCATTGATATCTGCTTTTCTACATATTTTCCCCAGTTCAACATAGTGTCTGACTCTTCATATGTGCTGACATTTACATTCACTCTATAACCAAAAGTCTATTGCTAAAGAACTTTTGGTCCAAATCCTATACTCACTCGTCTTCCTAAACCTACCGAATATCTTCCTAATCCTACTGAATATCCCTTTTTGACTGGATGTTCTCTTCTAAATTCAATCATCCAATGTACAAGGTCCTATGCCATTGTATATCAAATTATCTGAGACACCTTTGCAGAACATAATTCAAAGCTAAGTATCCCAATCAAGGGCAAAACCCTTCTGGGCTTCAAAGCATACCTAGATTTCTTTTTTCAAACTTATATTTCACCTCTATATTCTTGTAAATATTGCAGGTTCCCAATCCCATTATTCATCGCACAGAATCATTCATCACCAAATCAAACCTGTTTTTAACCCCAGGTATACACTGTTCCCTCAAACATTTTACAGAAGAGCAGGGACAGAGGGTTTCTTACAATACAGGAAAGTTGGGGATCTTCCACCAGATGAGAACCTCAAATGTCCATGCACAAATGATACATGGAGAAGTTGTAGGCAGGTATGAAGCTCCTGAGAGAGCAAAAGTCATCTTCCATGGCAAACAACCTGGTCAGTATGAAGGGATGTGTCTGAATCTGCCTCTCTCTTCTTATTGTAGACAAGGTGGAACAATCCAGGCCTGAGTGGAGAGCTGTTCCCGGGTGCCAATGGTTGATATACATTCTACCTTATGAAAGTGTCACAGGAAGTAGGGGAAACCTCCATCTTATGTAACCCTTGGAAGCAACTCTTAGGACAAAGGGGTTGCCAAGGCAGTGACCTCATTCAGTTCCAAAGAATGTGACATACCTCATTTCCTTGCTGATGGAACTCTCTGAACTTGGTATCCAAGAAGCCAGGCACCCAGAGGCAGTCCCAGTCCCAGGCCCAGTGGGCTCACTTGTTTGGATTTACCAAGGACAGAGTCAGTTTTCTTGGTACCTAATGATGTGAGGATGGCCAAATGCCAGGAGAGCTCTGAAGATGGACCTTTCCTGAGAAAACAGGTAGTGGCTAACCACTTTTTCCTGACTTCTTCACAGAGTTGGTCAAGGAAACAAGATCTGAGAGAAGACAGGCCATTTCGGGGGAACATAGTATGGCCCACGAGTCAGAGGACACTCCGGATAGTCACAGACCTACTTTGGGGAAGGAGGTGCCTTTGTGGGAGTGGGTGTGGGTTTGTTGTTTTGTCTCATGTTCTGAGAATAGACCGAAAAGGCGGTTTGTTTGGTTTGGAGCAGACAGTTTCTAGTAAGTCATTTGACAAGGCGAGTGTTTCTGTTTATGTGTATCCCACTGTGTCCGTTGTTGTAGACATTAGAAAAGAGAATGCATTAATGGATGTGTCCTGTCTAGTATAAATCTTCCCTATAATTCATCCTGCTCAATATATGAATGGACTGCAGCTTGTCTTATCGATGTGCAACAACTGCTATCTTTCTAAGTTGTTGTTTTCTTCCTGAATTCTGGCCACTCTCCAGAATGGGCTCAGGGATTTGTGTCCAAAACATGTACCACCTCCAAGCTCTGTGACATGGCCATGTAAAGGATAGTTGAAGAGAATGGCAAGCATCTCAGAAAACTCAGATATCAGTGTGAACAGTAAAGTCTCAGTGCAGAAACACTGCCTTGGGCTTTTTGCTTACTTATTGTTGTGTTGCACTGAATGTCAGGAAGGTCTTTGCATCAGGCCACCCCTTTGTGAAGCCTGAAGAAAACAGTTTTCAAATGGAAATGAATGGGCCTCACCTGTGGCTCTTTGCTTAATTGCTTTGGAAAAGGATGTGTCTTTATCAGCCTCTTGGACCTGTGTGTGGCTGTGACTTAGATTCTCAGCACCTGATGGATCTTAAGAATGATCCCATGTGAGCACCAAAGCCAGAATTGCAAAAAATATCATTCATTGTGGATGAAGACTCTTGCCTTCCTCTGTTAGGTTCCTGCACTCCAACAAATGAGAATAGGGATTCTGTGAGTCAAATGAGTTCTTCAAAGCCCTGCAGAGGTGCTTGTGTTTTCGCATGACTCTAAATCACCTAAAGAATCGATACCTAAAATCAGTAGCGATCAAATTGGAGAAACATAGAAGTATTAATGGCAGGCTTATTTGTTCACTCCTGGTTCACAGCAACGCTGTCCAGGCTACCCTGACTTAAGGCAAATGAGGGGCAAACGAGCTGATTTTGGACACTGTCTTGGGTTGCACCCCTCATGGAAACCTCCAGCTAGAGGTTAAGATGATTGACTATATGGAATAAGGTGAGGGCCATGTGGGAGTGTTTTGATTTTAATGTTGGTCATTTGTGTGGCATTGGAAAAAATGACTGGGTCCACGTGGGCTTGAACTCTGGTGTGATTCCCCTTAGACACTGGGTTTTGGAACTGAACTCAGAGAAGCATTGCCATGAATTTTTTTGGGATTTTAAGAGGCCACGCATGAAAGTCGCTCTTGGAAACTGAGACCTAGGCCCCGGGTAGATTTCCACTGAGGCCTGAAAATCTCAGCAAGGATATCACATGATTTTATTCTTAAAGAATGGCAGCCATAATTGAGAGTCAAAACACACATGGACCTCACATTGTTGACCTCAATGGGCCTGGCCTAATGTGACGTTTTGTCCATTCTTTGGGAAGCCTTGCCTGTGACAGTTCTCCAGAGATTTCATTGAAATGAGCTTCCTAACCATTTAATGTTTGCCTAATGAATTGAAACCCACAGTGCCTCCAACTTCATGCTTGAAAAATGGCTAGATAAATACCATGAAATTTTTGAAATTCCTATGACCAGGTGGCACTGGAGAAACATTGGATGTCCTGTTGCTGATCATGAGTATACCAGACAGTGCCTTGATTAACTGAGTTTCATGAAAATGGTGTAGAACAGAGATGCCAGTAATTTGGAGCCTGCTGAGTAGTGGGTCTAGAGCAGTGGTGGGGAGGCGTTTGATAAAACATCCGTGGTAGGACCATGTGCATCTACCATTGGATTCCAAATGGCTTGTAACTGACATGGTGCTGCCAGCAGACGCTTATATGTAAAGGCATCTTGTTATATGGAGAGTTTTAAGAGGAAAATTAAGAATCAGGTTGATATGGACAAGGGGGCAATGGGGCAAGCTGTGAGAGATAGAAGCCTAGTTGGTGCATTCTCTTGCAGACCCTGACCCACCACACGTGACAGAACTCCCTCCAGCACTGTGTCCCAGTTTAGCTGCTAGTATTTCGTGAAACAAATACCAAACTCACAGTGCAGCAGCCTAAACACCACAAAAAGTGGAGGAGGACCAAATGGCTTCACAGTCCACAATGGGAGACGGGGAGACACTTAGTCCCCAGTGGCCTCAGTTTACCTATAAAGAGAGGATTCAGCACTGCTTCATCTTGTTCATTGGAAAATAAGAAACCATGTCCTCCAGGTCACATAGATGCAGACCCAGCTTTGATGGTCTCACTACAAAGGAAGCCAAATCTCATGAAAACAACATATATTTCAAGTGCGGAAGCTCAGAGGCAGTTTCTCAAAAAGTTGTTAGGCCAGCAGAGTTACATGTTTGTGGAGTGTTTACCATGTCCCTTACTTTTGGAAACTCCTAAACCACCTCCAAGGTTGTGAACTCCTGAGCATTTTCCATTCCAGATATGTATTCACTGATTGTGTAACTCTTCTCCTCTAATTGTGTCTTACTTGGGGTGAAGGTAATGTCAAGGCATTGTTTTGGATGAGAGCGGGAGGGTATTTGTGCAGCATATATTTACATACACATTGGATTCATTTTCCAATTTTTCATTCGAAGTACTGAATCCCTGACACTAACCCATACCTAGTAGACTCAGACTATTCATCCTAATATAATGGGGAAAATTAACCCAACACAATAGAAATACAAGCACTTCAGAGGAGACATGTTCTATAGTTGGACTTGACATTTGCATTATATAAGGTAGGAGTTATACATCTAGTCAAATTTTAATTGAAATATTCTCCATGTGTTTTTAAACTTAACCAATATGTGAATACTTGTTTCCAATTTCTGTAGCCTATTCACACATGTATATTTATATGCATATATAGAATCCTACCAGGTATCACACGTACATTTTTGTAAGGTGGATGTCTTGGCAGATACAAATTGTGAGAAGTGTTCACTCCTCCTAAATGCTGTTGGAAATGAAAATTCAACCTATAAGAGAGCGTCCTAGAAGAACAAGATTATACATAAACTCATGTTCAGTAACAAAAATATTTTTGCATCTGTGGATGATATATATTTACTGATGAATTTCGATTGGCATTTATATTGGTACTTTTTAATGTCTGTGAGTGTTGTGTGTGTGTGTGTGTGTATAGATATAGATATAGATATACTCTCCAAAGTTTTCCAAATATGAAATATATGTGTCTAGTATACACTCTCTAAATTCATTCATGTTCATGTATGTTGATTTATAATCAACTTTTCACAAGATTATAATCAGAAATATTCATCCACCTGAAATACATATTTGTTTCCTAGTACTGACTACTAACTTCAGTGAAGGGTGCATACAAATCCTAATTATTCTACAGTATCTGACCCAGTCTAACATCAATGCAAGTAGACTGCTATGGGACATGATATGTAATTTGTCATTCATTTGTATTCGGCACTGGTACATTCTTGTTTCTTCAGTTTTTGCACATCATAGGATATACATTGCATCCACAAGTTCACAAATTAATAGGCATTTGTTTCAACATTAATCACTTCTTGCTTCAGAACACATGTATTGTCAGGGTTTCTTGACTGGTCTTTTCATGAGACTTCTTTCCAAACACATTATTTTGAATTTCCATAATCATTTTGAAGCAAAACTCACACATTCTTCATGATAAACCAAAACACTAATATTTCCATTAGATATATAACTGGTTGGAATGAATGATTGTATATCAATATACAATTTCCTTTTATTTTTCAGATATCAGTTCAATTCATTATTTAAAGTTCAAAAAAGTTATATTATTTATTCACAGTATGGTCTATTCGTGGTTTTTCTCTATGTTCATAGAAACAGGGTACACCTATTTGTACCCCCGATTCTAATTTTACATCTTCAATATATTGCTCCCAGAAATGGTGAAAGAAATACTCATGTCACCTCGTTATCACAGTAATATTCTGGACAAAAAATGGAAAGGTCACACTTATGATTGTACCAAAGCCTAAATGGAAAGTGAACATGGATTTCTAAAAACATCCATGTCCAGGTTGCCTAATGCTGTCAATTGTCAATCCTATTGGTGACTACATATTTGTTTTTTCCTAATTTATATATTGATACTCAACCGTGTTGAAAATGTCTAGTTCTATCCCTCACTTTATACTTTGCCTGATTTCGTAATGTTTCCATTGATATCTGCTTTTCTACATATTTTCCCCAGTTCAACATAGTGTCTGACTCTTCATATGTGCTGACATTTACATTCACTCTATAACCAAAAGTCTATTGCTAAAGAACTTTTGGTCCAAATCCTATACTCACTCGTCTTCCTAAACCTACCGACTATCTTCCTAATCCTACTGAATATCCCTTTTTGACTGGATGTTCTCTTCTAAATTCAATCATCCAATGTACAAGGTCCTATGCCATTGTATATCAAATTATCTGAGACACCTTTGCAGAACATAATTCAAAGCTAAGTATCCCAATCAAGGGCAAAACCCTCTGGGCTTCAAAGCATACCTAGATTTCTTTTTTCAAACTTATATTTCACCTCTATATTCTTGTAAATATTGCAGGTTCCCAATCCCATTATTCATCGCACAGAATCATTCATCACCAAATCAAACCTGTTTTTAACCCCAATATACACTGTTCCCTCAAACATTTTACAGAAGAGCAGAAACAGAGGGGTTCTTACAATACAGGAAAGTTGGGGATCTTCCAACAGATGAGAACCTCAAATGTCCATGCACAAATGATACATGGAGAAGTTGTAGGCAGGTATGAAGCTCCTGAGAGAGCAAAAGTCATCTTCCATGGCAAACAACCTGGTCAGGATGAAGGGATGTGTCTGAATCTGCCTCTCTCTTCTTATTGTAGACAAGGTGCAACAATCCAGGCCTGAGTGGAGAGCTGTTCCCGGGTGCCAATGGTTGATATACATTCTACCTTATGAAAGTGTCACAGGAAGTAGGGGAAACCTCCATCTTATGTAACCCTTGGAAGCAACTGTTAGGACAAAGTGGTTGCCAAGGCAGTGACCTCATTCAGTTCCAAAGAATGTGACATACCTCATTTCTTTGGTGATGGAACTCTCTGAACTTGGTATCCAAGAAGCAGGGACCCAGAGGCAGTCCCAGTCCCAGGCCCAGTGGGCTCACTTGTTTGGATTTACCAAGGACAGAGTCAGTTTTCTTGGTACCTAATGATGTGAGGATGGCCAAATGCCAGGAGAGCTCTGAAGATGGACCTTTCCTGAGAAAACAGGTAGTGGCTAACCACTTTTTCCTGACATCTTCACAGAGTTGGTCAAGGAAACAAGATCTGAGAGAAGACAGGCCATTTCGGGGGAACATAGTATGGCCCACCAGTCAGAGGACACTCCGGATAGTCACAGACCTACTTGGGGGAAGGAGGTGCCTTTGTGGGAGTGGGTGTGTGTTTGTTGTATTGTCTCATGTTCTGAGAATAGATCGAAAAGGTGGTTTGTTTGGTTTGGAGCAGAGAGTTTCTAGTAAGTCATTTGACAAAGCGAGTGTTTCTGTTTATGAGCATCCCACTGTGTCCGTTGTTGTAGACATTAGAAAAGAGAATGCATTAATGGATGGGTCCTGTCTAGTATAAATCTCCCCATAATTCATCCTGCCCAACATATGAATGGACTGCAGCTTGTCTTATGGATGTGCAACACCTGCTATCTTTCTAAGTTGTTGTTTTCTTCATGAATTCTGGCCACTCTCCAGAATGGACTCAGGGATTTGTGTCCAAAATATGTACCACCTCCAAGCTCTGTGACATGGCCATGTACTGGATAGCTGAAGAGAATGGCGAGCATCTCAGAAAACTCAGATTTCTGTGTGACCAGGAAAGTCTCAGTGCAGAAACCCTGCTTTGGGCCTTTTGCTTACTTATTGTTGTGTTGAACTGAATGTCAGGAAGGTCTTTGCCTCAGGCCACCCCTTTGTGAAGCTTGAAGAAAACAGTTTTCAAATGGAAATGAATGGGCCTCACCTGTGGCTCTTTGTTTAATTGCTTTGGAAAGGGATGTGTCTTTATCAGCCTCTTGGACCTGTGTGTGGCTGTGACTTAGATTCTCAGCACCTGATGGATCTTAAGAATGATCCCATGTTAGCTTCCAAAACCAAAATGGCAAAAAAATATCATTCATTGTGGATGAAGTCTCTTGCCTTCCTCTGTTAGGTTCCTGCACTCCAACAAATGAGAATAGGGATTCTTTGGATCAAATGAGTTCTTAAAGCCCTGCAGAGGTGCTTGTGATTTCGCATGACTCTAAATCACCTAAAGAATCCATACCTAAAATCAGTAGGCCTCAAATTGGAGAAACACAGAAGTATTAACGGCAGGCTTATTTGTTCACTCCTGGTTCACAGCAACGGTGTCCAGGCTACCCTGACTTTAGGCAAATGAGGGGCAAACGAGCTGATTTTGGACACTGTCTTGGGCTGCGTCCCTCATGGAAACCTCCAGCCAGAGTTTAAGATGATTGACTATATGGAATAGGGTGAGGGCCATGTGGGAGTGTTTTGGTTTTAATGTTGGTCATTTGTGTGGCATTGGAAAAAATGACTGGGTCCACGTGGGCTTGAACTCTGGTGTGATTCCCCTTAAACACTGGGTTTTGGAACTGAACTCAGAGAAGCATTGCTATGAATTTTGTTGGGATTTTAAGAGGCCACGCATGAAAGTTGCTCTTGGAAACTGAGACCTAGGCCCCGGGTAGATTTCCACATAGGCCTGGGAATCTCAGCAAGGATATCACATGATTTTTTCTTAAAGAAATGGCATCCATAGTTGAGAGTCAAAACACACATGCACCTCACATTGTAGACCTCAATGGGCCTGGCCTAATGTGACCTTTTGTCCATTCTTTGGGGAGGCTTGCCTGTGAGATTTCTCCAGAGATTTCATTGAAATGAGCTTCCTCACCATTTAATCTTTGCTGAATGAATTGAAACCCACAGTGCCTCCAACTTCATGCTTGAAAAATGGCTAGATAAATACCATGAAATTTTTGAAATTCCTATGACCAGGTGGCACTGGAGAAACATTGGATGTCCTATTGCTGATCATGAGTATACCAGACAGTGCCTTGATTTACTGAGTTTCATGAAAATTGTGTAGAACAGAGATGCCAGTAAGTTGGAGCCTGCTGAGTAGTGGGTCTAGAGCAGTGCTGGGGAGGTGTTTGATAAAACATCCGTGGTAGGGCCATGTGGATCTACCATTGGATTCCAAATGGCTTGTAACTGACATGGTGCTGCCAGCAGACCCTTATATGTAAAGGCATCTTGTTATATGGAGAGTTTTAAGAGGAAAATTAAGAATCAGGTTGATATGCACAAGGGGGCAATGGGGCAAGCTGTGAGAGATAGAAGCCTAGTTGGTGCATTCTCTTGCAGACCCTGACCCACCACACGTGACAGAACTCCCTCCAGCACTGTGTCCCAGTTTAGCTGCTAGTATTTCGTGAAACAAATACCAAACTCACAGTGCAGCAGCCTAAACACCACAAAAAGTGGAGGAGGACCAAATGGCTTCACAGTCCACACGGGGAGACGGGGAGACACTTAGTCTCTAGTGACCTTAATTTACCTAAAAAGAGAGGATTCAGCACTGCTTCATCTTGTTCATTGGAAAATAAGAAACCATGTCCTCCAGGTCACATAGATGCAGACCCAGCTTTGATGGTCTCACTACAAAGCAAGCCAAATCTCATGAAAACAACATATATTTCAAGTGCGGAAGCTCAGAGGCAGTTTCTCAAAAAGTTTTTAGGCCAGCAGAGCTCCATGTTTGTGGAGTGTTTACCCTGTCCCTTACTTTTGGAAACTCCTCTACCACCTCCAAGGTTGTGAACTCCTGAGCATTTTCCATTCCAGATATGTATTCACTGATTTTGTAACTCTTCTCCTCTAATTGTGTCTTACTTGGGGTGAAGGTAATGTCAAGGCATTGTTCTGGATGAGAGCGCGAGGATATTTGTGCAGCATATATTTACATACACATTGGATTAATTTTCCAATTTTCCATTTGAAGTACTGAATCCCAGACACTAAAACTTACCTAGTAGACTCAGACTATTAATCCTAATATAATGGGGAAATTTAACCCAACACAATAGAAATACAAGCACTTCAGAGGAGACATGTTGTATAGTTGGACTTGACATTTGCATTATATAAGGTAGGAGTTATAAATCTCGTCAAATTTTAATTGAAATATTCTCCATCTCTTTTTAAACTTAACAAATATGTGAATTCTTGTTTCCTTTTTCTGTAGCCTATTCACACATGTATATTTATATGCATATATAGAATCCTACCAGGTATCACACATACATTTTTGTGAGGTGGCTGTCTTGGCAGATACAAATTGTGAGAAGTGTTCACTCCTCCTAAATGCTGTTGGAAATGAAAATTCAACCTATAGGAGAACGTCCTAGTAGAACAAAATTATGCATAAACTCATGTTCAGTAAAATAAATATTTTTGCATCTGTGGATGATATATATTTACTGATGAATTTCGATTGGCATTTATATTGGTACTTTTTAATGTCTGTGAATGTTGTGTGTGTGTGTGTGTGTCTGTGTGTGTGTGTGTGTCTGTGTGTGTGTGTCTGTGTGTGTGTATAGACATAGATATATATATACTCTCCAAATTTTTCAAAATATGAAAAAATGTGTCTAATATATACTCTCTAAATTCATTCATGTACATGTATGTGGATTTATAATCAACTTTTCACAAGATTATAATCAGAAATATTCATCCACCTGTAATACATATTTGTTTCATAGTACTGAAACCTAACTTCAGTGAATGGTGCATACAAATCCTAATTACTCTACAGTAACTGACCCAGTCTAACATCAATGCAAGAAGACTCCTATGGGACATGATATGTAATTTGTCATTCATTTGTATTCGACACTGGTACATTATTGTTTCTTCAGTTTTTGCACATCATAGGATATACATTGCATTGACAAGTTCACAAATTAATAGGCATTTGTTTCAACTTTAATCACTCTTGCTTCAGAACACATGTATTGTCAGGGTTTCTTGACTGGTCTTTTCATGAGACTTCTTTCCAAACACATTATTTTGAATTTCCATAATCATTTTGAAGCAAAACTCACACACTCTTCATGATAAACCAAAACACTAATATTTCCAATAGATATATAACTGGTTGGAATGAATGATTGTATATCAATATACGATTTCCTTTAATTTTTCAGATATCAGTTCAAATCATTATTTAAAGTTGAAAAAATTATATTATTTATTCACAGTATGGTCTATTCATGCTTTTTTTCTATGTTCATAGAAATAGGGTACACCTCTTTGTACCCCGATTCTAATATTACATCTTCAATATATTGCTCCCAGAAATGGTGAAAGAAATACTCATGTCACCTCATTATCACAGTAATATTCTGGACAAAAAATGGAAAGGTCACACTTATGATTGTACCAAAGCCTAAATGGAAAGTGAACATGGATTTCTAAAAACATCCATGTCCAGGTTGCTTAATGCTGTCAATTGTCAATCCTATTGGTGACTACATATTTGTTTATTCCTATATATATATTCAAACTCAACACTGTTGAAAATGTCTAATTCTATCCCTCACTTTATACTTTGCCTGATTTCGTAATGTTTCCATTGATATCTGCTTTTCTACATATTTTCCCCAGTTCAACATAGTGTCTGACTCTTCATATGTGCTGACATTTACATTCACTCTATAACCAAAAGTCTATTGCTAAAGAACTTTTGGTCCAAATCCTATAGTCACTCGTCTTCCTAAACCTACCGACTATCTTCCTAATCCTTCTGAATATCCCTTTTTGACTGGATGTTCTCTTCTAAATTCAATCATCCAATGTACAAGGTCCTATGCCATTGTATATCAAATTATCTGAGACATCTTTGCAGAACATAATTCAAAGCTAAGTATCCCAATCAAGGGCAAAACCCTTCTGGGCTTCAAAGCATACCTAGATTTCTTTTTTCATACTTATATTTCACCTCTATATTCTTGTAAATATTGCAGGTTCTCAATCCCATTATTCATCGCACAGAATCATTCGTCACCAAATCAAACCTGTTTTTAACCCCAAGTATACACTGTTCCCTCAATCATTTTACAGAAGATCAGGGACAGAGGGGTTCTTACAATACAGGAAAGTTGGGGATCTTCCACCAGATGAAAACCTCAAATGTCCATGCACAAATGATGCCTGGGGAAGTTGTAGGCATGTATGATGCACCTGAGAGAGCGAAAGTCATCTTCCATGGCAAACAACCTGGTCAGGATGAATGGATGTGTCTGAATCTGCCTCTGTCTTCTTATTGTAGACAAGTTGGAACAATCCAGGCCTGAGTGGAGAGCTGTTCCCGGGTGCCAATGGTTGATATACATTCTACCTTATGAAAGTGTCACAGGAAGTAGGGGAAACCTCCATCTTATGTAACCCTTGGAAGCAACTGTTAGGACAAAGTGGTTGCCAAGGCAGTGACCTCATTCAGTTCCAAAGAATGTGACATACCTCATTTCCTTGGTGATGGAACTCTCTGAACTTGGTATCCAAGAAGCCAGGCACCCAGAGGCAGTCCCAGTCCCAGGCCCAGTGGGCTCACTTGTTTGGATTTACCAAAAACAGAGTCAGTTTTCTTGGTACCTAATGATGTGAGGATGGCCAAATGCCAGGAGAGCTCTGAAGAGGGACCTTTCCTGAGAAAACAGGTAGTGGCTAACCACATTTTCCTGACTTCTTCACAGAGTTGGTCAAGGAAACAAGATCTGAGAGAAGACAGGCCATTTCGGGGGAACATAGTATGGCCCACCAGTCAGAGGACACTCCGGATAGTCACAGACCTGCTTGGGGGAAGGAGGTGCCTTTGTGGGAGTGGGTGTGGGTTTGTTGTTTTGTCTCATGTTCTGAGAATAGATCGAAAAGGCGGTTTGTTTGGTTTGGAGCAGACAGTTTCTAGTAAGTCATTTGACAAGGCGAGTGTTTCTGTTTGTGTGTATCCCACTGTGTCCGTTGTTGTAGACATTAGAAAAGAGAATGCATTAATGGATGTGTCCTGTCTAGTATAAATCTTCCCTGTAATTCATCCTGCCCAATATATGAATGGACTGTAGCTTGTCTTATCGATGTGCAACACCTGCTATCTTTCTAAGTTGTTGTTTTCTTCCTGAATTCTGGCCACTCTCTAGAATGGGCTCAGGGATTTGTGTCAAAAATATGTACCACCTCCAAGCTCTGTGACATGGCCATGTAAAGGATAGTTGAAGAGAATGGCGAGCATCTCAGAAAACTCAGATATCAGTGTGACCAGGAAAGTCTTAGTGCAGAAACACTGCTTTGGGCTTTTTGCTTACTTATTGTTGTGTTGCACTGAATGTCAGGAAGGTCTTTGCCTCAGGCCACCCCTTTGTGAAGCCTGAAGAAAACAGTTTTTAAATGGAAATGAATGGGCCTCACCTGTGGTTCTTTGCTTAATTGCTTTGGAAAGGGATGTGTCTTTATCAGCCTCTTGGTCCTGTGTGTGGCTGTGACTTAGATTCTCAGCACCTGATGGATCTTAAGAATGATCCCATGTGAGCTTCCAAAACCAGAATGGCAAAAAATATCATTCATTGTGGATGAAGACTCTTGCCTTCCTCTGTTAGGTTCCTGCACTCCAACAAATATGAATAGGGATTCTGTGAGTCAAATGGTTCTTCAAAGCCCTGCAGAGGTGCTTGTGATTTCGCATGACTCTAAATCACCTAAAGAATCGATACCTAAAATCAGTAGCCCTCAAATTGGAGAAACATAGAAGTATTAACGGCAGGCTTATTTGTTCACTCCTGGTTCACAGCAACGGTGTCCAGGCTACCCTGACTTTAGGCAAATGAGGCGCAAACGAGCTGATTTTGGACACTGTCTTGGGCTGCACCCCTTATGGAAACCTCCAGCCAGAGTTTAAGATGATTGACTATATGGAATAAGGTGAGGGCCATGTGGGAGTGTTTTGGTTTTAATGTTGGTCATTTGTGTGGCATTGGAAAAAATGACTGGTTCCACGTGGGCTTGAACTCTGGTGTGATTCCCCTTAAACACTGGGTTTTGGAACTGAACTCAAAGAAGCATTGCTATGAATTTTGTTGGGATTATAAGAGGCCACGCATGAAAGTCGCTCTTGGAAACTGAGACCTAGGCCCCGGGTAGATTTCCACAGAGGCCTGGGAATCTCAGCAAGGATATCACATGATTTTATTCTTAAAGAAATGACATCCACAGTTGAGAGTCAAAACACACATGCACCTCACATTGTAGACCTCAATGGGCCTGGCCTAATGTGACCTTTTGTCCATTCTTTGGGAAGCCTTGCCTGTGAGATTTCTCCAGAGATTTCATTGAAATGAGCTTCCTCACCATTTAATCTTTGCTGAATGAATTGAAACCCACAGTGCCTCCAACTTCATGCTTGAAAAATGGCTAGATAAATACCATGAAATTTTTGAAATTCCTATGACCAGGTGGCACTGGAGAAACATTGGATGTCCTATTGCTGATCATGAGTATACCAGACAGTGCCTTGATTTACTGAGTTTCATGAAAATGGTGTAGAACAGAGATGCCAGTAAGTTGGAGCCTGCTGAGTAGTGGGTCTAGAGCAGTGCTGGGGAGGTGTTTGATAAAACATCCGTGGTAGGGCCATGTGGATCTACGATTGGATTCCAAATGGCTTGTAACTGACATGGTGCTGCCAGCAGACACTTATATGTAAAGGAATCTTGTTATATGTAGAGTTTTAAGAGGAAAATTAAGAATCAGGTTGATATGCACAAGGGGGCAATGGGGCAAGCTGTGAGAGATAGAAGCCTAGTTGGTGCATTCTCTTGCAGACCCTGACCCACCACACGTGACAGAACTCCCTCCAGCACTGTGTCCCAGTTTAGCTGCTAGTATTTCGTGAAACAAATACCAAACTCACAGTGCAGCAGCCTAAACACCACAAAAAAGTGGAGGAGGACCAAATGGCTTCACAGTCCACACGGGGAGACGGGGAGACACTTAGTCCCCAGTGGCCTCAGTTTACCTATAAAGAGAGGATTCAGCACTGCTTCATCTTGTTCATTGGAAAATAAGAAACCATGTCCTCCAGGTCACATAGATGCAGACCCAGCTTTGATGGTCTCACTACAAAGGAAGCCAAATCTCATGAAAACAACATATATTTCAAGTGCGGAAGCTCAGAGGCAGTTTCTCAAAAAGTTGTTAGGCCAGCAGAGTTACATGTTTGTGGAGTGTTTACCATGTCCCTTACTTTTGGAAACTCCTAAACCACCTCCAAGGTTGTGAACTCCTGAGCATTTTCCATTCCAGATATGTATTCACTGATTGTGTAACTCTTCTCCTCTAATTGTGTCTTACTTGGGGTGAAGGTAATGTCAAGGCATTGTTTTGGATGAGAGCGGGAGGATATTTGTGCAGCATATATTTACATACACATTGGATTCATTTTCCAATTTTTCATTCGAAGTACTGAATCCCTGACACTAACCCATACCTAGTAGACTCAGACTATTCATCCTAATATAATGGGGAAAATTAACCAAACACAATAGAAATACAAGCACTTCAGAGGAGACATGTTCTATAGTTGGACTTGACATTTGCATTATATAAGGTAGGAGTTATACATCTAGTCAAATTTTAATTGAAATATTCTCCATGTGTTTTTAAACTTAACAAATATGTGAATACTTGTTTCCAATTTCTGTAGCCTATTCACACATGTATATTTATATGCATATATAGAATCCTACCAGGTATCACACGTACATTTTTGTAAGGTGGATGTCTTGGCAGATAAAAAATTGTGAGAAGTGTTCACTCCTCCTAAATGCTGTTGGAAATGAAAATTCAACCTATAAGAGAGCGTCCTAGAAGAACAACATTATACATAAACTCATGTTCAGTAACATAAATATTTTTGCATCTGTGGATGATATATATTTACTGATGAATTTCGATTGGCATTTATATTGGTACTTTTTAATGTCTGTGAGTGTTGTGTGTGTGTGTGTGTGTGTGTGTGTGTGTGTATAGATATAGATATAGATATACTCTCCAAAGTTTTCCAAATATGAAATATATGTGTCTAGTATACACTCTCTAAATTCATTCATGTTCATGTATGTTGATTTATAATCACAATTTCACAAGATTATAATCAGAAATATTCATCCACCTGAAATATATATTTGTTTCCTAGTACTGACTACTAACTTCAGTGAAGGGTGCATACAAATCCTAATTATTCTACAGTATCTGACCCAGTCTAACATCAATGCAAGTAGACTCCAATGGGACATGATATGTAATTTGTCGTTCATTTGTATTCGACACTGGTACATTATTGTTTCTTCAGTTTTTGCACATCATAGGATATACATTTCATCCACAAGTTCACAAATTAATAGGCATTTGTTTCAACATTAATCACTTCTTGCTTCAGAACACATGTATTGTCAGGGTTTCTTGACTGGTCTTTTCATGAGACCTCTTTCCAAACACATTATTTTGAATTTCCATAATCATTTTGAAGCAAAACTCACACACTCTTCATGATAAACCAAAACACTAATATTTCCATTAGATATATAACTGGTTGGAATGAATGATTGTATATCAATATACAATTTCCTTTTATTTTTCAGATATCAGTTCAATTCATTATTTAAAGTTCAAAAAAGTTATATTATTTATTCACAGTATGGTCTATTCGTGGTTTTTCTCTATGTTCATAGAAACAGGGTACACCTATTTGTACCCCCGATTCTAATTTTACATCTTCAATATATTGCTCCCAGAAATGGTGAAAGAAATACTCATGTCACCTCATTATCACAGTAATATTCTGGACAAAAAATGGAAAGGTCACACTTATGATTGTACCAAAGCCTAAATGGAAAGTGAACATGGATTTCTAAAAACATCCATGTCCAGGTTGCCTAATGCTGTCAATTGTCACTCCTATTGGTGACTACATATTTGTTTTTTCCTAATTTATATATTGAAACTCAACCCTGTTGAAATGTCTAATTCTATCCCTCACTTTATACTTTGCCAGATTTCGTAATGTTTCCATTGATATCTGCTTTTCTACATATTTTCCCCAGTTCAACATAGTGTCTGACTCTTCATATGTGCTGACATTTACATTCACTCTATAACCAAAAGTCTATTGCTAAAGAACTTTTGGTCCAAATCCTATACTCACTCGTCTTCCTAAACCTACCGACTATCTTCCTAATCCTACTGAATATCCCTTTTTGACTGGATGTTCTCTTCTAAATTCAATCATCCAATGTACAAGGTCCTATGCCATTGTATATCAAATTATCTGAGACATCTTTGCAGAACATAATTCAAAGCTAAGTATCCCAATCAAGGGCAAAACCCTTCTGGGCTTCAAAGCATACCTAGATTTCTTTTTTCATACTTATATTTCACCTCTATATTCTTGTAAATATTGCAGGTTCCCAATCCCATTATTCATCGCACAGAATCATTCGTCACCAAATCAAACCTGTTTTTAAACCCAAGTATACACTGTTCCCTCAATCATTTTACAGAAGAGCAGGGACAGAGGGGTTCTTACAATACAGGAAAGTTGGGGATCTTCCACGAGATGATAACCTCAAATGTCCATGCACAAATGATACCTGGAGATGTTGTAGGCAGGAATGAAGCACCTGAGAGAGCAAAATTCATCTTCCATGGCAAACAACCTGGTCAGGATGAAGGGATGTGTCTGAATCTGCCTCTGTCTTCTTATTGTAGACAAGGTGGAACAATCCAGGCCTGAGTGGAGAGCTGTTCCCGGGTGCCAATGGTTGATATACATTCTACCTTATGAAAGTGTCACAGGAAGTAGGGAAAACCTCCATCTTATGTAACCCTTGGAAGCAACTGTTAGGACAAAGTGGTTGCCAAGGCAGTGACCTCATTCAGTTCCAAAGAATGTGACATACCTCATTTCCTTGGTGATGGAACTCTCTGAACTTGGTATCCAAGAACCAGGCACCCAGAGGCAGTCCCAGTCCCAGGCCCAGTGGGCTCACTTGTTTGGATTTACCAAGGACATAGTCAGTTTTCTTGGTACCTAATGATGTGAGGATGGCCAAATGCCAGGAGAGCTCTGAAGATGGACCTTTCCTGAGAAAACAGGTAGTGGCTAACCACATTTTTCTGACATCTTCACAGAGTTGGTCAAGGAAACAAGATCTGAGAGAAGACAGGCCATTTCGGGGGAACATAGTATGGCCCACCAGTCAGAGGACACTCCGGATAGTCACAGACCTACTTGGGGGAAGGAGGTGCCTTTGTGGGAGTGGGTGTGGGTTTGTTGTATTGTCTCATGTTCTGAGAATAGATCGAAAAGGCGGTTTGTTTGTTTTGGAGCAGACAGTTTCTAGTAAGTCATTTGACAAGGCGAGTGTTTCTGTTTATGTGTATCCCACTGTGTCCGTTGTTGTAGACATTAGAAAAGAGAATGCATTAATGGATGTGTACTGTGTAGTATAAATCTTCCCTATAATTCATCCTGCCCAATATATGAATGGACTGCAGCTTGTCTTATCGATGTGCAACACCTGCTATCTTTCTAAGTTGTTGTTTTCTTCCTGAATTCTGGCCACTCTCCAGAATGGGCTCAGGGATTTGTGTCCAAAATATGTATCACCTCCAAGCTCTGTGACATGGCCATGTAAAGGATAGTTGAAGAGAATGGCGAGCATCTCAGAAAACTCAGATATCAGTGTGACCAGGAAAGTCTCAGTGCAGAAACACTGCTTTGGGCTTTTTGCTTACTTATTGTTGTGTTGCACTGAATGTCAGGAAGGTCTTTGCCTCAGGCCACCCCTTTGTGAAGCCTGAAGAAAACAGTTTTTAAATGGAAATGAATGGGCCTCACCTGTGGTTCTTTGCTTAATTGCTTTGGAAAGGGATGTGTCTTTATCAGCCTCTTGGTCCTGTGTGGCTGTGACTTAGATTCTCAGCACCTGATGGATCTTAAGAATGATCCCATGTGAGCTTCCAAAACCAGAATGCAAAAAATATCATTCATTGTGGATGAAGACTCTTGCCTTCCTCTGTTAGGTTCCTGCACTCCAACAAATATGAATAGGGATTCTGTGAGTCAAATGAGTTCTTCAAAGCCCTGCAGAGGTGCTTGTGTTTTCGCATGATTCTAAATCACCTAAAGAATCGATACCTAAAATCAGTAGCCCTCAAATTGGAGAAACATAGAAGTATTAACGGCAGGCTTATTTGTTCACTCCTGGTTTACAGCAACGGTGTCCAGGGTACCCTGACTTTAGGAAAATGAGGGGCAAACGAGCTGATTTTGGACACTGTCTTGGGCTGCACCCCTCATGGAAACCTCCAGCCAGAGTTTAAAATGATTGACTATATGGAATAAGGTGAGGGCCATGTGGGAGTGTTTGGGTTTTAATGTTGGTCATTTGTGTGGCATTGGAAAAAATGACTGGTTCCACGTGGGCTTGAACTCTGGTGTGATTCCCCTTAAACACTGGGTTTTGGAACTGAACTCAGAGAAGCATTGCTATGAATTTTGTTGGGATTATAAGAGGCCACGCATGAAAGTCGCTCTTGGAAACTGAGACCTAGGCCCCGGGTAGATTTCCACAGAGGCCTGGGAATCTCAGCAAGGATATCACATGATTTTATTCTTAAAGAAATGACATCCACAGTTGAGAGTCAAAACACACATGCACCTCACATTGTAGACCTCAATGGGCCTGGCCTAATGTGACCTTTTGTCCATTCTTTGGGAAGCCTTGCCTGTGAGATTTCTCCAGAGATTTCATTGAAATGAGCTTCCTCACCATTTAATCTTTGCTGAATGAATTGAAACCCACAGTGCCTCCAACTTCATGCTTGAAAAATGGCTAGATAAATACCATGACATTTTTGAAATTCCTATGACCAGGTGGCACTGGAGAAACATTGGATGTCCTATTGCTGATCATGAGTATACCAGACAGTGCCTTGATTTACTGAGTTTCATGAAAATGGTGTAGAACAGAGATGCCAGTAAGTTGGAGCCTGCTGAGTAGTGGGTCTAGAGCAGTGCTGGGGAGGTGTTTGATAAAACATCCGTGGTAGGGCCATGTGGATCTACCATTGGATTCCAAATGGCTTGTAACTGACATGGTGCTGCCAGCAGACACTTATATGTAAAGGAATCTTGTTATATGTAGAGTTTTAAGAGGAAAATTAAGAATCAGGTTGATATGCACAAGGGGGCAATGGGGCAAGCTGTGAGAGATAGAAGCCTAGTTGGTGCATTCTCTTGCAGACCCTGACCCACCACACGTGACAGAACTCCCTCCAGCACTGTGTCCCAGTTTAGCTGCTAGTATTTCGTGAAACAAATACCAAACTCACAGTGCAGCAGCCTAAACACCACAAAAAGTGGAGGAGGACCAAATGGCTTCACAGTCCACACGGGGAGACTGGGAGACACTTAGTCCCCAGTGGCCTCAGTTTACCGATAAAGAGAGGATTCAGCACTGCTTCATCTTGTTCATTGGAAAATAAGAAACCATGTCCTCCAGGTCACATAGATGCAGACCCAGCTTTGATGGTCTCACTACAAAGGAAGCCAAATCTCATGAAAACAACATATATTTCAAGTGCGGAAGCTCAGAGGCAGTTTCTCAAAAAGTTGTTAGGCCAGCAGAGTTACATGTTTGTGGAGTGTTTACCATATCCCTTACTTTTGGAAACTCCTAAACCACCTCCAAGGTTGTGAACTCCTGAGCATTTTCCATTCCAGATATGTATTCACTGATTGTGTAACTCTTCTCCTCTAATTGTGTCTTACTTGGGGTGAAGGTAATGTCAAGGCATTGTTTTGGATGAGAGCGGGAGGATATTTGTGCAGCATATATTTACATACACATTGGATTCATTTTCCAATTTTTCATTCGAAGTACTGAATCCCTGACACTAACCCATACCTAGTAGACTCAGACTATTCATCCTAATATAATGGGGAAAATTAACCAAACACAATAGAAATACAAGCACTTCAGAGGAGACATGTTCTATAGTTGGACTTGACATTTGCATTATATAAGGTAGGAGTTATACATCTAGTCAAATTTTAATTGAAATATTCTCCATGTGTTTTTAAACTTAACAAATATGTGAATACTTGTTTCCAATTTCTGTAGCCTATTCACACATGTATATTTATATGCATATATAGAATCCTACCAGGTATCACACGTACATTTTTGTAAGGTGGATGTCTTGGCAGATACAAATTGTGAGAAGTGTTCACTCCTCCTAAATGCTGTTGGAAATGAAAATTCAACCTATAAGAGAGCGTCCTAGAAGAACAACATTATACATAAACTCATGTTCAGTAACATAAATATTTTTGCATCTGTGGATGATATATATTTACTGATGAATTTCGATTGGCATTTATATTGGTACTTTTTAATGTCTGTGAGTGTTGTGTGTGTGTGTGTGTGTGTGTGTGTGTGTGTGTGTATAGATATAGATATATATATATACTCTCCAAAGTTTTCCAAATATGAAATATATGTGTCTAGTATAAACTCTCTAAATTCATTCATGTTCATGTATGTTGATTTATAATCAACTTTTCAGAAGATTATAATCAGAAATATTCATCCACCTGAAATACATATTTGTTTCCTAGTACTGACTACTAACTTCAGTGAAGGGTGCATACAAATCCTAATTATTCTACAGTATCTGACCCAGTCTAACATCAATGCAAGTAGACTCCTATGGGACATGATATGTAATTTGTCATTCATTTGTATTCGACACTGGTACATTATTGTTTCTTCAGTTTTTGCACATCATAGGATATACATTTCATCCACAAGTTCACAAATTAATAGGCATTTGTTTCAACATTAATCACTTCTTGCTTCAGAACACATGTATTGTCAGGGTTTCTTGACTGGTCTTTTCATGAGACTTCTTTCCAAACACATTATTTTGAATTTCCATAATCATTTTGAAGCAAAACTCACACACTCTTCATGATAAACCAAAACACTAATATTTCTATTAGATATATAACTGGTTGGAATGAATGATTGTATATCAATATACAATTTCCTTTTATTTTTCAGATATCAGTTCAATTCATTATTTAAAGTTCAAAAAAGTTATATTATTTATTCACAGTATGGTCTATTCGTGGTTTTTCTCTATGTTCATAGAAACAGGGTACACCTATTTGTACCCCCGATTCTAATTTTACATCTTCAATATATTGCTCCCAGAAATGGTGAAGGAAATACTCATGTCACCTCATTATCACAGTAATATTCTGGACAAAAAATGGAAAGGTCACACTTATGATTGTACCAAAGCCTAAATGGAAAGTGAACATGGATTTCTAAAAACATCCATGTCCAGGTTGCCTAATGCTGTCAATTGTCACTCCTATTGGTGACTACATATTTGTTTTTTCCTAATTTATGTATTGAAACTCAACCCTGTTGAAAATGTCTAATTCTATCCCTCACTTTATACTTTGCCTGATTTCGTAATGTTTCCATTGATATCTGCTTTTCTACATATTTTCCCCAGTTCAACATAGTGTCTGACTCTTCATATGTGCTGACATTTACATTCACTCTATAACCAAAAGTCTATTGCTAAAGAACTTTTGGTCCAAATCCTATACTCACTCGTCTTCCTAAACCTACCGACTATCTTCCTAATCCTACTGAATATCCCTTTTTGACTGGATGTTCTCTTCTAAATTCAATCATCCAATGTACAAGGTCCTATGCCATTGTATATCAAATTATCTGAGACATCTTTGCAGAACATAATTCAGAGCTAAGTATCCCAATCAAGGGCAAAACCCTTCTGGGCTTCAAAGCATACCTAGATTTCTTTTTTCATACTTATATTTCACCTCTATATTCTTGTAAATATTGCAGGTTCCCAATCCCATTATTCATCGCACAGAATCATTCGTCACCAAATCAAACCTGTTTTTAAACCCAAGTATACACTGTTCCCTCAATCATTTTACAGAAGAGCAGGGACAGATGGGTTCTTACAATTCAGGAAAGTTGGGGATCTTCCACCAGATGAGAACCTCAAATGTCCATGCACAAATGATACCTGGAGAAGTTGTAGGCAGGTATGAAGCACCTGAGAGAGCAAAAGTCAACTTCTATGGCAAACAACCTGGTCAGGATGAAGGGATGTGTCTGAATCTGCCTCTCTCTTCTTATTGTAGACAAGGTGGAACAATCCAGGCCTGAGTGGAGAGCTGTTCCCGGGTGCCAATGGTTGATATACATTCTACCTTATGAAAGTGTCACAGGAAGTAGGGGAAACCTCCATCTTATGTAACCCTTGGAAGCAACTGTTAGGACAAAGTGGTTGCCAAGGCAGTGACCTCATTCAGTTCCAAAGAATGTGACATACCTCATTTCCTTGGTGATGGAACTCTCTGAACTTGGTATCCAAGAACCAGGCACCCAGAGGCAGTCCCAGTCCCGGGCTCAGTGGGCTCACTTGTTTGGATTTACCAAGGACAGAGTCAGTTTTCTTGGTACCTAATGATGTGAGGATGGCCAAGTGCCAGGAGAGCTCTGAAGATGGACCTTTCCTGAGAAAACAGGTAGTGGCTAACCACATTTTCCTGACATCTTCACAGAGTTGGTCAAGGAAACAAGATCTGAGAGAAGACAGGCCATTTCGGGGGAACATAGTATGGCCCACCAGTCAGAGGACACTCCGGATAGTCACAGACCTACTTGGGGGAAGGAGGTGCCTTTGTGGGAGTGGGTGTGGGTTTGTTGTATTGTCTCATGTTCTGAGAATAGATCGAAAAGGCGGTTTGTTTGGTTTGGAGCAGACAGTTCTAGTAAGTCATTTGACAAGGCGCGTGTTTCTGTTTATGTGTATCCCACTGTGTCCGTTGTTGTAGACATTAGAAAAGAGAATGCATTAATGGATGTGTCCTGTCTAGTATAAATCTTCCCTATAATTCATCCTGCCCAATATATGAATGGACTGCAGCTTGTCTTATCGATGTGCAACAACTGCTATCTTTCTAAGTTGTTGTTTTCTTCCTGAATTCTGGCCACTCTCCAGAATGGGCTCAGGGATTTGTGTCCAAAATATGTATCACCTCCAAGCTCTGTGACATGGCCATGTAAAGGATAGTTGAAGAGAATGGTGAGCATCTCAGAAAACTCAGATATCAGTGTGACCAGGAAAGTCTCAGTGCAGAAACACTGCTTTGGGCTTTTTGCTTACTTATTGTTGTGTTGCACTGAATGTCAGGAAGGTCTTTGCCTCAGGCCACCCCTTTGTGAAGCCTGAAGAAAACAGTTTTCAAATGGAAATGAATGGGCCTCACCTGTGGTTCTTTGCTTAATTGCTTTGGAAAGGGATGTGTCTTTATCAGCCTCTTGGTCCTGTGTGTGGCTGTGACTTAGATTCTCAGCACCTGATGGATCTTAAGAATGATCCCATGTGAGCTTCCAAAACCAGAATGGCAAAAAATATCATTCATTGTGGATGAAGACTCTTGCCTTCCTCTGTTAGGTTCCTGCACTCCAACAAATATGAATAGGGATTCTGTGAGTCAAATGAGTTCTTCAAAGCCCTGCAGAGGTGCTTGTGTTTTCGCATGACTCTAAATCACCTAAAGAATCGATACCTAAAATCAGTAGCCCTCAAATTGGAGAAACATAGAAGTATTAACGGCAGGCTTATTTGTTCACTCCTGGTTCACAGCAACGGTGTCAAGGGTACCCTGACTTTAGGAAAATGAGGGGCAAACGAGCTGATTTTGGACACTGTCTTGGGCTGCACCCCTCATGGAAACCTCCAGCCAGAGTTTAAAATGATTGACTATATGGAATAAGGTGAGGGCCATGTGGGAGTGTTTGGGTTTTAATGTTGGTCATTTGTGTGGCATTGGAAAAAATGACTGGTTCCACGTGGGCTTGAACTCTGGTGTGATTCCCCTTAAACACTGGGTTTTGGAACTGAACTCAGAGAAGCATTGCTATGAATTTTGTTGGGACTTTAAGAGGCCACGCATGAAAGTCGCTCTTGGAAACTGAGACCTAGGCCCTGGGTAGATTTCCACAGAGGCCTGGGAATCTCAGCAAGGATATCACATGATTTTATTCTTAAAGATATGGCAGCCACAGTTGAGAGTCAAAACACACATGCACCTCACATTGTAGACCTCAATGGGCCTGGCCTAATGTGACCTTTTGTCCATTCTTTGGGAAGCCTTGCCTGTGAGATTTCTCCAGAGATTTCATTGAAATGAGCTTCCTCACCATTTAATGTTTGCTGAATGAATTGAAACCCACAGTGCCTCCAACTTCATGCTTGAAAAATGGCTAGATAAATACCATGACATTTTTGAAATTCCTATGACCAGGTGGCACTGGAGAAACATTGGATGTCCTATTGCTGATCATGAGTATACCAGACAGTGCCTTGATTTACTGAGTTTCATGAAAATGGTGTAGAACAGAGATGCCAGTAAGTTGGAGCCTGCTGAGTAGTGGGTCTAGAGCAGTGCTGGGGAGGTGTTTGATAAAACATCCGTGGTAGGGCCATGTGGATCTACCATTGGATTCCAAATGGCTTGTAACTGACATGGTGCTGCCAGCAGACCCTTATATGTAAAGGCATCTTGTTATATGGAGAGTTTCAAGAGGAAAATTAAGAATCAGGTTGATATGGACAAGGGGGCAATGGGGCAAGCTGTGAGAGATAGAAGACTAGTTGGTGCATTCTCTTGCAGACCCTGACCCACCACACGTGACAGAACTCCCTCCAGCACTGTGTCCCAGTTTAGCTGCTAGTATTTCGTGAAACAAATACCAAACTCACAGTGCAGCAGCCTAAACACCACAAAATTGGAGGAGGACCAAATGGCTTCACAATCCACACGGGGAGACGGGGAGACACTTAGTCTCTAGTGACCTTAATTTACCTAAAAAGAGAGGATTCAGCACTGCTTCATCTTGTTCATTGGAAAATAAGAAACCATGTCTTCCAGGTCACATAGATGCAGACCCAGCTTTGATGGTCTCACTACAAAGGAAGCCAAATCTCATGAAAACAACATATATTTCAAGTGCGGAAGCTCAGAGGCAGTTTCTCAAACAGTTTTTAGGCCAGCAGAGTTACATGTTTGTGGAGTGTTTACCATGTCCCTTACTTTTGGAAACTCCTAAACCACCTCCAAGGTTGTGAACTCCTGAGCATTTTCCATTCCAGATATGTATTCACTGATTGTGTAACTCTTCTCCTCTAATTGTGTCTTACTTGGGGTGAAGGTAATGTCAAGGCATTGTTTTGGATGAGAGCGGGAGGATATTTGTGCAGCATATATTTACATACACATTGGATTCATTTTCCAATTTTTCATTCGAAGTACTGAATCCCTGACACTAACCCATACCTAGTAGACTCAGACTATTCATCCTAATATAATGGGGAAAATTAACCAAACACAATAGAAATACAAGCACTTCAGAGGAGACATGTTCTATAGTTGGACTTGACATTTGCATTATATAAGGTAGGAGTTATACATCTAGTCAAATTTTAATTGAAATATTCTCCATGTGTTTTTAAACTTAACAAATATGTGAATACTTGTTTCCAATTTCTGTAGCCTATTCACACATGTATATTTATATGCATATATAGAATCCTACCAGGTATCACACGTACATTTTTGTAAGGTGGATGTCTTGGCAGATACAAATTGTGAGAAGTGTTCACTCCTCCTAAATGCTGTTGGAAATGAAAATTCAACCTATAAGAGAGCGTCCTAGAAGAACAACATTATACATAAACTCATGTTCAGTAACATAAATATTTTTGCATCTGTGGATGATATATATTTACTGATGAATTTCGATTGGCATTTATATTGGTACTTTTTAATGTCTGTGAGTGTTGTGTGTGTGTGTGTGTGTGTGTGTGTATAGATATAGATATAGATATAGATATACTCTCCAAAGTTTTCCAAACATGAAATATATGTGTCTAGTATACACTCTCTAAATTCATTCATGTTCATGTATGTTGATTTATAATCAACTTTTCAAAAGATTATAATCAGAAATATTCATCCACCTGAAATACATATTTGTTTCCTAGTACTGACTACTAACTTCAGTGAAGGGTGCATACAAATCCTAATTATTCTACAGTATCTGACCCAGTCTAACATCAATGCAAGTAGACTCCTATGGGACATGATATGTAATTTGTCATTCATTTGTATTCGACACTGGTACATTATGGTTTCTTCATTTTTTGCACATCATAGGATATACATTTCATCCACAAGTTCACAAATTAATAGGCATTTGTTTCAACATTAATCACTTCTTGCTTCAGAACACATGTATTGTCAGGGTTTCTTGACTGGTCTTTTCATGAGACTTCTTTCCAAACACATTATTTTGAATTTCCATAATCATTTTGAAGCAAAACTCACACACTCTTCATGATAAACCAAAACACTAATATTTCCATTAGATATATAACTGGTTGGAATGAATGATTGTATATCAATATACAATTTCCTTTTATTTTTCAGATATCAGTTCAATTCATTATTTAAAGTTCAAAAAAGTTATATTATTTATTCACAGTATGGTCTATTCGTGGTTTGTCTCTATGTTCATAGAAACAGGGTACACCTATTTGTACCCCCGATTCTAATTTTACATCTTCAATATATTGCTCCCAGAAATGGTGAAAGAAATACTCATGTCACCTCATTATCACAGTAATATTCTGGACAAAAAATGGAAAGGTCACACTTATGATTGTACCAAAGCCTAAATGGAAATTGAACATGGATTTCTAAAAACATCCATGTCCAGGTTGCCTAATGCTGTCAATCGTCACTCCTATTGGTGACTACATATTTGTTTTTTCCTAATTTATATATTGAAACTCAACCCTGTTGAAAATGTTTAATTCTATCCCTCACTTTATACTTTGCCTGATTTCGTAATGTTTCCATTGATATCTGCTTTTCTACATATTTTCCCCAGTTCAACATAGTGTCTGACTCTTCATATGTGCTGACATTTACATTCACTCTATAACCAAAAGTCTATTGCTAAAGAACTTTTGGTCCAAATCCTATACTCACTCGTCTTCCTAAACCTACCGACTATCTTCCTAATCCTACTGAATATCCCTTTTTGACTGGATGTTCTCTTCTAAATTCAATCATCAAATGTACAAGGTCCTATGCCATTGTATATCAAATTATCTGAGACATATTTGCAGAACATAATTCAGAGCTAAGTATCCCAATCAAGGGCAAAACCCTTCTGGGCTTCAAAGCATACCTAGATTTCTTTTTTCATACTTATATTTCACCTCTATATTCTTGTAAATATTGCAGGTTCCCAATCCCATTATTCATCGCACAGAATCATTCGTCACCAAATCAAACCTGTTTTTAAACCCAAGTATACACTGTTCCCTCAATCATTTAACAGAAGAGCAGGGACAGAGGGGTTCTTACAATACAGGAAAGTTGGGGATCTTCCACCAGATGAGAACCTCAAATGTCCATGCACAAATGATACATGGAGAAGTTGTAGGCAGGTATGAAGCTCCTGAGAGAGCAAAAGTCATCTTCCATGGCAAACAACCTGGTCAGGATGAAGGGATGTGTCTGAATCTGCCTCTGTCTTCTTATTGTAGACAAGGTGGAACAATCCAGGCCTGAGTGGAGAGCTGTTCCCGGGTGCCAATGGTTGATATACATTCTACCTTATGAAAGTGTCACAGGAAGTAGGGGAAACCTCCATCTTATGTAACCCTTGGAAGCAACTGTTAGGACAAAGTGGTTGCCAAGGCAGTGACCTCATTCAGTTCCAAAGAATGTGACATACCTCATTTCCTTGCTGATGGAACTCTCTGAACTTGGTATCCAAGAAGCCAGGCACCCAGAGGCAGTCCCAGTCCCAGGCCCAGTGGACTCACTTGTTTGGATTTACCAAGGACGGAGTCAGTTTTCTTGGTACCTAATGATGTGAGGATGGCCAAATGCCAGGAGAGCTCTGAAGATGGACCTTTCCTGAGAAAACAGGTAGTGGCTAACCACTTTTTCCTGACATCTTCACAGAGTTGGTCAAGGAAACAAGATCTGAGAGAAGACAGGCCATTTCGGGGGAACATAGTATGGCCCACCAGTCAGAGGACACTCCGGATAGTCACAGACCTACTTGGGGGAAGGAGGTGCCTTTGTGGGAGTGGGTGTGGGTTTGTTGTATTGTCTCATGTTCTGAGAATAGATCGAAAAGGCGGTTTGTTTGTTTTGGAGCAGACAGTTTCTAGTAAGTCATTTGACAAGGCGCGTGTTTCTGTTTATGTGTATCCCACTGTGTCCGTTGTTGTAGACATTAGAAAAGAGAATGCATTAATGGATGTGTCCTGTCTAGTATAAATCTTCCCTATAATTCATCCTGCCCAATATATGAATGGACTGCAGCTTGTCTTATCGATGTGCAACACCTGCTATCTTTCTAAGTTGTTGTTTTCTTCCTGAATTCTGGCCACTCTCCAGAATGGGCTCAGGGATTTGTGTCCAAAATATGTATCAACTCCAAGCTCTGTGACATGGGCATGTAAAGGATAGTTGAAGAGAATGGCGAGCATCTCAGAAAACTCAGATATCAGTGTGACCAGGAAAGTCTCAGTGCAGAAACACTGCTTTGGGCTTTTTGCTTACTTATTGTTGTGTTGCACTGAATGTCAGGAAGGTCTTTGCCTCAGGCCACCCCTTTGTGAAGCCTGAAGAAAACAGTTTTCACATGGAAATGAATGGGCCTCACCTGTGGTTCTTTGCTTAATTGCTTTGGAAAGGGATGTGTCTTTATCAGCCTCTTGGTCCTGTGTGTGGCTGTGACTTAGATTCTCAGCACCTGATGGATCTTAAGAATGATCCCATGTGAGCTTCCAAAACCAGAATGGCAAAAAATATCATTCATTGTGGATGAAGACTCTTGCCTTCCTCTGTTAGGTTCCTGCACTCCAACAAATATGAATAGGGATTCTGTGAGTCAAATGAGTTCTTCAAAGCCCTGCAGAGGTGCTTGTGTTTTCGCATGACTCTAAATCACCTAAAGAATCGATACCTAAAATCAGTAGCCCTCAAATTGGAGAAACATAGAAGTATTAACGGCAGGCTTATTTGTTCACTCCTGGTTCACAGCAACGGTGTCCAGGCTACCCTGACTTTAGGCAAATGAGGGGCAAACGAGCTGATTTTGGACACTGTCTTGGGCTGCACCCCTCATGGAAACCTCCAGCCAGAGTTTAAAATGATTGACTATATGGAATAAGGTGAGGGCCATGTGGGAGTGTTTGGGTTTTAATGTTGGTCATTTGTGTGGCATTGGAAAAAATGACTGGTTCCACGTGGGCTTGAACTCTGGTGTGATTCCCCTTAAACACTGGGTTTTGGAACTGAACTCAGAGAAGCATTGCTATGAATTTTGTTGGGACTTTAAGAGGCCACGCATGAAAGTCGCTCTTGGAAACTGAGACCTAGGCCCTGGGTAGATTTCCACAGAGGCCTGGAAATCTCAGCAAGGATATCACATGATTTTATTCTTAAAGAAATGGCAGCCACAGTTGAGAGTCAAAACACACATGCACCTCACATTGTAGACCTCAATGGGCCTGGCCTAATGTGACCTTTTGTCCATTCTTTGGGAAGCCTTGCCTGTGAGATTTCTCCAGAGATTTCATTGAAATGAGCTTCCTCACCATTTAATGTTTGCTGAATGAATTGAAACCCACAGTGCCTCCAACTTCATGCTTGAAAAATGGCTAGATAAATACCATGAAATTTTTGAAATTCCTATGACCAGGTGGCACTGGAGAAACATTGGATGTCCTATTGCTGATCATGAGTATACCAGACAGTGCCTTGATTTACTGAGTTTCATGAAAATGGTGTAGAACAGAGATGCCAGTAAGTTGGAGCCTGCTGAGTAGTGGGTCTAGAGCAGTGCTGGGGAGGTGTTTGATAAAACATCCGTGGTAGGGCCATGTGGATCTACGATTGGATTCCAAATGGCTTGTAACTGACATGGTGCTGCCAGCAGACCCTTATATGTAAAGGCATCTTGTTATATGGAGAGTTTTAAGAGGAAAATTAAGAATCAGGTTGATATGGACAAGGGGGCAATGGGGCAAGCTGTGAGAGATAGAAGCCTAGTTGGTGCATTCTCTTGCAGACCCTGACCCACCACACGTGACAGAACTCCCTCCAGCACTGTGTCCCAGTTTAGCTGCTAGTATTTCGTGAAACAAATACCAAACTCACAGTGCAGCAGCCTAAAAACCACAAAAAGTGGAGGAGGACCAAATGGCTTCACAGTCCACACGGGGAGATGGGGAGACACTTAGTCCCCAGTGGCCTCAGTTTACCTATGAAGAGAGGATTCAGCACTGCTTCATCTTGTTCATTGGAAAATAAGAAACCATGTCCTCCAGGTCACATAGATGTAGACCCAGCTTTGATGGTCTCACTACAAAGGAAGCCAAATCTCCTGAAAACAACATATATTTCAAGTGCGTAAGCTCAGAGGCAGTTTCTCAAAAAGTTTTTAGGCCAGCAGAGCTCCATGTTTGTGGAGTGTTTACCCTGTCCCTTACTTTTTGAAACTCCTCTACCACCTCCAGAATGTGAACTCCTTAGCATTTTCCATTCCAGATATGTATTCACTGATTTTGTAACTCTTCTCCTCTAGTTGTTTCTTACTTGTGGTGAAGGTAATGTCAAGGCATTTTTCTGGATGAGAGCGGGAGGATATTTGTGCAGCGTATATTTACATACACATTGGATTCATTTTCCAATTTTTCATTTGAAGTACTGAATCCCTGACACTAACCCATACCTAGTAGACTCAGACTATTCATCCTAATATAATGGGGAAAATTAACCCAACACAATAGAAATACAAGCACTTCAGAGGAGACATGTTGTATAGTTGGACTTGACATTTGCCTTATATAAGGTTGGAGTTATAAATCTAGTCAAATTTTAATTGAAATATTGTCCATGTGTTTTTAAACTTAACAAATATGTGAATTCTTGTCTCCCTTTTCTCTAGCCTATTCACACATGTATATTTATATGCATATATAGAATCCTACCAGGTATCACACGTACATTTTTGTGAGGTGGCTGTCTTGGCAGATACAAATTGTGAGAAGTGTTCACTCCTCCTAAATGCTTTTGGAAATGAAAATTCAACCTATAGGAGAGCGTCCTATTAGAAAAACATTATATATAAACTCATGTTCAGTAAAATAAATATTTTTTGCATTTGTGGATGATATATATTTACTGATGAATTTCGATTGGCATTTATATTGGTACTTTTTAATGTCTGTGAGTGTTGTGTGTGTGTGTGTGTGTGTGTGTGTGTGTATATTTATATATATAGATATAGATATAGATATAGATATAGATATATAGATATAAATATAGATATACTCTCCAAATTTTTCAAAGTATGAAATATATGTGTCTTATTTTGCACTTCCTAAATTTTTCATATTCATGAATGTGGATTTATAATTATCTTTTCACAAGATTATTCTCAGAAACATTCATATACCCTACGAGACTCTTACCACTAATACTAATATAATGGAGAAAAAGAACCCAAACAGAATAGATACAAGCATTTCAGAAGAGACATGGTGTATAGTTGGACTTGCCTTTTGCATAATATAAGGTAGGAGTTATAAATCTATTCAATTTATTGAAATAATTTTCCATGTGTTATTTTTTTTGACACAACACAAAATTTAATCTTTGAAAAATAAATAAAATTGACACTTCCTTAACCAAGCTAATGAAGAAAAAAAACCTCAAATTACTAAAATTAAGGATCATAAAGGAACTTTTACAGAGTACACAACTAAAATACAGAGAATAATTGAAAATTAATTTGAAAATTTATAGTCTAATAAATTAAAGTACCATGATGACATCAATAAAATTTTAGAGATATACCCAAACTTAATTAGTAGGACATGAACAATTTAAACAAATCAATTTCAAGCAATGAAATAGAAGTTGCTGTCAACAGCCTACCAATCAAGCAAAGCCCAGGAACAGACAGATTCTCAGCCATGTTCTACAAGACCTTCAAAGAAGCATTCATCACAATACTCCTCAAATTATTCCATAAAATAGAAAAGGATGGAACTCCTCCAAACTCATTCCATGAGGCTATTATCACTCACATACCAAAATCAGACAAAGACACATCAAGGAAAGAAATCTTCAGAGCAATATTCCTGACAAAGATATATACAAAAATTCTCAATAAAATTCTTTTTTTTAAGCCAAAGTTAATCAAAAGGGATAAAGAGGGACACTACACACTATTCCATGTGTTTTTAAAGTTAAGAAATATATGAATTCCTGTCTCCCTTTCTCTGTAGCCTATTAAGCACATGTATTTTTATATGCACAAATAGAATCCTACCTGGTTTCACACGTACATTCTTGTAAGGTGGCTGACTTGGCAGATACTATTTGTGAGAAGAGATCACTCCTCCTAAACGCTCTTGGTACAGAAAATTCAACCCATGGGTGAGCTTCCTAGATGAACAACATTATACATACATCCATGTTCACTAAAATGAATATTTTGGGATATGCGGATGAGTTATTTTTCATGATGAATTTCGATTGACATATATATTGCGACATTATAATGTGTGTGTGTTTGTCTCTCTCTCTCTCTCTCTCTCTCTTCTCTCTCTCTCTCTCTCTCTCTCTCTCTCTCTATATATATATATATATATATATATATATATATATAGTCTCCAGATTTTAAAATATGAAATATATGTCTTCTTATACACCACCTGAATTCATTCATATTCATATATGTGGATTTATAATCAACTTTTAACAAGTTTATTCTCAGAAATATACATCCACTGAAATACATATTTGTTTCCTAGTACTGAAAACTAAATTCAGGGAAGGGTTCTTACAAATCCTAATATTTCTAGACTAACTGACCAAGTTTAACATCAATGCAAATACATTCCTATTGGATATGATGTGTTTTTTAAAGTTCATTTTTATTCAAACTTGGTGCGTTATTATTTATTCAGTTTATGGACATCATAAAATATATCCTTTCATTCACAAGTTCACAAATTTATAAATATTTGGTTTACTTTCAATCACTTCCTCCTTCGGAACACATATATTCCTCTATGTTTCTTGACTGGTCTTTTCACTAGACTTCTTTCTAAACACATTATTTTCGATTCCATTATCATTTTTGAAGCAAAACTCACACACTATTCATGATAAACGGTAACCCTAATAATACCATTAGATATATAACTTGTTGGAATGAATGTACATATATCAATATATGATTTCGTCTATATTTTCAGATATTAAAACAATCCATTATGTAAATTTGGAACCAGTCACATAATTTTTTCACAGTATGGTCTATTAATGCATCATCTCTATATTCATCAACACAGGGTAAACCTCTTAGTATCCCCAGTACTAATTTATATGTTTTCAAAATATTGCTCCCAGAAAAGGTGGAAGAAATACTCATGTCACCTGATCTACATATACATATTATCACAGTAATATTCTGGACACAAAATGCAAAGGTCACCATTATGATTGCAATAAAGCCTCAATGGAATGTGAACATGGATTACTAAAAAATCCATGTCCAGTTTGCCTAATGCTCTCAAATGTCAATCCAATTGGTGACTACATTTTTGTTTCTTTTTAAGATTATGTATTCAACCTCAACCCTGTTGAAAATGTCAAATCTTATCACTCACGTTATACTTTGCCTGATTTCCTAATGTCTCTATTGATGTCTGCCTTCCTACATATTTTTCCCAGTTCATCATTGTGCCCAACTTTTCACATATGGTGCCATTTATATTCACTCTCTAACCGAAACCTATTGCTAAAGAACTTTTGGTCCAAATCCTAGACTCACTCTTCCTCCTAAACCTACTGACTATCTTTCTAATCCTACACACTATCCCTTTTTCACTGGATGTTCTCTTCTACATTCAATCATCTGAGGTACAGGGTCTTATGCCATTGTATATCGATTTGCATCGACCTCGGTGCAAAACATTACTCAAGCTAAGGATCCCAATCAAGAGCCCAAATCCTTCTGGGCTTCAAATATTACCTAGATTTTTGTTTTCATACTTATATTTTACCTCTATATTCTTATAAATATTGCTGGTTCCCAATACCATTATTCATCCAGCAGAATGATTCCTAAGCCAAATGGAACATGCTATTAACCCTAACCATACAATGTTCCCTCAATCTCACTTTACAGAAGAGCAGGGATAAAGTTGATATTACAATACAGGAAGTTAGGAGATCTTCCACCTGCTGAGTACCTCAAAATCCATGCAGAAATAATCCCTGGACAAGATGTAGGCAGCTATGAAAGACCTGAGAGAACAAAAGTCATATTCCATGGCAAACAACATGGTCTGGATGAAAGGATGTGTCTGAGTCAGCCTCTCTATTCTTAATGCAGGGAAGATGGACCAAAGCAGGCCTGTGTGGAGAGCTGTTCCCAGGTGACTATGGTTTCTATACCATTCTAACATGTGAAAGTATCACAGGAAGTAGGGCAGCCTCCATGTCAGGAGACACTAGGATGCAACTGTTAGGACAAAGTAGTGGCCAAGACAGGGACCTCATTTATTTCCTGAAGGTAGTGACCTCATCTCATTTCCTTGGCGATGGAACTCTCTGAATTTTGTGATCCAGGAAGCCAGGCACCAGAGCCAGTCCAAGTCCCAGTCGCAGTGGGCTCACTTGTTTGGATTTACTAAGGACAGAGTCAGTCTTTCTTGGTACCTACTGATGTAAGGGTTGCCAAATACTAAGAAAGCTCTGAAGAGGGGTCTTTCCTGAGAGGACAGGAATTGGCTCACCACTGCCTCCTGACAACTTCACAGAGTTGACCAAGGAGACCAGATCTGAGACAGAAAGGCCATTTGTGGGGAACATCGTATGGCCTACCAGTCAGAGGACACTCCAGATAGTGACAGACCTACTTGGGGGAAGGAGTTGCATTTGTGGGTGTTGGTTTGTGTTTGTGGTTTTTTTCCATGTTCTGAGAATAGGTAAAAAAGGAGGTTTGTTTGGATTGGAGTGGACTGTTTCCAGTAAGTCATTTGACAAGGAGACTGTTTCTATGTCTGTGTATCCCACTGTGTTTTTCTTTGTGGATATTAGAAAAAAATAGCTCATTGGGTGTGTCCTGTCTAGTAGAAAGCTTCCCAGCATGCATCCTTTCCAATTAATGAATGGACTGAGGCTTGCCTTATCCATGGGCAACACCTGGTATCTACCTAATTTTCCATTTTTTCATGAATTCTGGCCACTCTCAAGATTAGTATCATGTATTTTTGTACAAGATATGTACCACCTCCAAGCTCTGTGACATGGCCATGTACTGGATAGCTGAAGGAAATGGCGAGCAACTCAGAAAACTCACATATTAGAGTAACAAGGAAAGTCTCCGTGGAGAAACCCTGCTTGGGGCCTTTTGATTACCTATTGTTCTGTTGCTCTGAATGTCAGAAAGGTCTTTGCCTCAGGCCACCCCTTTGTGAAGCCTGAAGAAAACAGTTTTCAAATGGAAATGAATGGGCATCACCTGTGGCTCTTTGCTTCATTGCTTTGGAAATGGATGTGTCTGAATCAGCCTCTTGGCCCTGTGTGAGCCTGTGGTTTAGATTTTCAGCACCTGATGAATCTAAAGAAAGATCCCATGTGGGCATCCAAAACCTAAATGGAAAAAAGATCACTCATTGTGAATGAAGCCTCTTGCCTTCCTCTGTAAGATTCCTGACCTCCATCAAGTGAGAATAGGAATCATTTGTGTCAAATGAGTTCTTCAAAGGGCTGCAGAGGGGAGACAATAGGTGCTTGGGTTTTCTTATAACTCCAATTCACACTAAAAATCTATACCCCACAGTCAGTAGGCCTCAAATTTGAGAAGTGGAGTAGTATTAACGGCAGGCCTATTTGATCACTTCTGGTTCACACTAACGTTGTCCAGGCCACCCTGACTTTAGGCAAATGAGGGACAAGGGAGATTATTTTTGACACTGTCTTGGGCTGTGCCCCTCAAGGAAACCTCCAGCTAGAGGTTATGATTAGTGTCTATATAAAAAGATGAAGAGGGCCATGTGAGAGTGTTTTGGTTTTAATTGTCATCATTTGTGTGGCAATTTGAAGAGATGCCTGGGTCCACCTGGGCTTGAACTCTGTTGTGATTCCCCTTAGAGACTGAGTTGTGTAACTGACCTCAGAGAAGTATTGCCATGAATTGTGTTGGGATTTCAGGAGGCCACACATGAGATTCACCATTGGAATCTGAGATCTTGGCCCAGGGTGACTTTACACAGAGCACTGGGAATCTAAGCCAGGATATCACAAGATTTTATTCTGAAAGATTCCAGCCATAGTTAAAACACCAACAGGGAATCTTTAGATCACTTATAAGCAAATTAAAAAACAAAATTTTTTAACAAGAGTAAAAATACTTAGTTAATGTAATGCTACCCTGAATTTTTTGGGTGAGTTTTACTTTATATTCCCTGTTTGAGATCCTAGTAAACTTGAGAGAAAAAAAAAAAAAGAAAAAAACAAAACTTTTGAACATAACTTTAAATGAAATAAAATCTGACCTACTGCTTTCGTAGTCATTCTCACATGTAGTAAGATGGGACACAGAGCCTTATCTCAGGTAAGACAGGGCTCTTTATAAATCTTAAGTGTTTTAGTTCTAAAGCTGATCTTCGTTTTTTAATATCCTTTTACAAAGTTTACATAAATTGTTTGAGGTCACATGAACATTAGCTAACACCATATAATTTCACTTTTGAAACATGAATTAAAGAATGGCTGAATGTTTTTAACATTCAAATAGATTAGGCTCTCATTAATTTAAAAATACATTTAAATTGTTGCACAATGTAAAGTGTAACATAAAACTTTACATATCTTATTGATAACAGGTAAATAAATCCCGAATATATATTTTATTTACCATACAACTTCAGAACACCAGCTTGATATAATGCTCTTTTAATGTTTCTACCTTATCGAGTTGTATAACTGGAAGATATGAGCACATTAATAGCATCACAGTTACATTGATGTTTCTACATTAACCAAGTTTATCTTTTAAAGAAATGGCAGTACAGTGCTCTAAAATAACAGTTCTGTTTTAAACAGTTGTTTAATTTTTATGGTTGCTTGCTCTGGAAAAAATAAAACTTAATAAACACAATGTTATGAGTAATCTTATGTTTTAAGAAATTTTTGTCTCTTTAACACATGAATAATTTTTACAATCTTACACAGACTTTAGTAGAAAGTCTGTATAAGATTGTAAACATTTTATACAGATTTTGTACTAAAAATTGATAGACCTTAGTATATCAATCAGATATCAAACAAAAACACTCATGAATGAGTAAATCCAAATCAAATTTACTTTACTTTTTAATCAAAATATTAGACAAATGTATTGAACAGTGTAAACCATTTTTTGGTTGAAGGAAAAGTCCTAGAACAAAGTCATATAGACCTTTGGTAGACAATAATATTTTATTAGATTTTTGAACACCTAGAAAAACTTATAGGCATAAATTTGAAGACATTTATATTTATCTGTTTATCCAATCTAAATTGAAACATTTAAACCACGTGAATTAAAGATCTGTGGTCCACTTTTTAAAATTTGTTTTTATGAGCGCTTTTTTATATGAGTGCTCCTTATATATGTTAATTTGTGTATCATTTGAATGATATACGGACATATGTGTATATATATATATATATATATATATATATATATATATATATATATATAGAGAGAGAGAGAGAGAGAGAGAGAGAGAGAGAGAGAGACATACAACACATAACAAAAGTGTGCACACCTAATAATAGTGAAGGCCTTGTAGCTTTTCACAGGTGAAATCACCATTGCAATGTTTTTAAAACTCCACAGTTGGTCAAGGATAAAACTGATCAGAAAAACATTAACCTAGGTCTGTAGGATCAAAATCATAAACTCAAAAAAAAAAAAGAATCTAAGAAAAAATTATGAGTCCTAGAAAAATGACTGGCCGGTAATTAGTAAATACCATACAATTTACCATTTTTTTCCCTTAGGCCTCAGATCAGTCTCCTACTGAGCTTACAGGAGACTTTCATTTGCATTTCAACAGAAGTCCTGGCTGAGGTCTGGAAGGAGCAGGAAAAAACTGCTATTCTGAGCAGACACCTCAGGCGTAAGGCATTTTAACCATAATTTTCTGGTTAGGATGTTGAAAATTATGCTACAAGTTTAAGATACAATTCACAAAATTTTATATCTTTACATCTTGTTTTGTCAACAGATATCATACTATGATTTACTATCCTTGTCCAAATTAATGCACTGGTAAACACAGTGACATTTTCCCAGGCTACCCAATTCAGAATTGGAGAAAAAAAGACTGCATGATTGGGAAGTTACTTGCCAACTTGGAAGTAGAGTTCTTTAGTTTTCCATCCTAAGTATTTAAGTTCTCTGGCATGAATTATCTGAAATCAAAAACTAAACAATTACCTAAACCCGACTTTTAACTGCAATATTGTGCAATGCTTCAAAAAACGCATTCAGATACCAGATTTTTACAATAAAACATCATCATTTAGACACACATTCAGCTAAGATCATTCTCAAGAAACAATTTATAATATAAACACATTATTGCACATGTCTTAAAGGGCCAAAAACAAAGGCACAAGACAGACAGAAAGGAACTCCAGAATATGGCTGACAGACAGAAGCCTTTAAAACAGAGCAGATAAGAGAAAAATCTCCTGCACCAGTGGCACCACAGATGTCCCCACAAGGGGACCAGATGTTTTCACAGAGAAGCTACCTGAAATGTAAAATCAAGGGTCTCCATGGTGACTTTACTGCATTTAGTGTCCCCTTTTTATTTTTCTCTTTTAAAAGAAGACAGAGGTGTCATAATGCTTACAGTGCAGGGAAGGAAGGAGGGAATTCCCTGAAGCAACAGGGCTTTGGCAGTTGCTGGGGTCCCTCAGTCCCTCCTTTTACTTACAGGATTAGCTCTTCTGTTTCGGGTCCACTCCAAGCATGCTCCATCTCCTAACATTTCAGTCGTCAGCTCTCAAAAAGTTCTGGGACGGGGCCGGGTATCAAAATTTGTAACTTAAAGTTCGGTTTCTGACCCTGAAGCAAATTAATGCTAATTTAATAATGAGGACAGGGTTTTGAGAAAAAGAAAATGGAGGTTTATTGCTTTGCTAACAAAGGAAAAACAAGGGGACTCTGCCAAAAGGTTGTGACTCTCATGATCTGGAGGGACAAGGGATTTTAAAGAGTTTCACTTGTTAACCTTGGGTATACTCAGTTCTTCGTTCCCCAGCAGGCATTGCCCTGTGCAGTGGGTGTGCTCCAGGCAGCCAGCTAGGGGCTTCTTTCTTCCTGCTTAACAAAGGTGGGTAAAGTTCATCACAGTTCCTTAAAACACAGTCGAAAGGGTGTCAGGCTTACTTGCTTTGTTACCCTTTTTCACGTCCAATATCCTTAAAATTTTACCACAGAAATCAAACAAAAAAACGCACAAAAACAAACAACAAAAAACATATAGACCACAGAACAAAACACAGAAAAACAGAATCCTGGTGCCGAAACAGAAAAATAGAGGAGCAATGCAACATCTTGCTAAAGCTCCAGGGTAGGAGCGTGTGTGTGCCCATCGGCACCTCTCTACCCTTCCAGAGGAATTCCCTACAGAACAGAACAGAGGACAGCATGATTCTCATTACTGTCCTGGACAGGAGTGTATGTGAGCCTCCCCAGGCCACCTCTCTGTCATCAGAAGAGATCTCCCTTAACCAGATATCAGATGTTATAAAGGCGCCACTTACCTATGGAGGCCTCCTCCACCAGGGGCTTGATAATAATTTTAGTGTGGTGGTTCACTGCAGTGCTCCCCAGACTGACGGCTCACTCCAAGGCCTTGGAACATCTCAAGTTGTGCACCCCCTAGAGTGGTTCTCCAGCCCAGTGCCCTGGAGGGAAGGCCAGCTTCAGAATTTTCAGCAGTCTGGTTTTGTGATTGGCTCGGGCAGGGTCATCTCACTGGGGAACTCCAAAATTTTGGACTAGGATGCAAGAAAAGACCACTGACTCCAATTAAAATCAAATTAAGGCAAGCTTATTATTTCAACAGGCTGTGCTGCCTCTCCTTCCCAAAATGGCGGGAACAAGACAGCAACCCCACCTTTCCTACAGCCCAGCTATATAGCCCAGAAAGTTACACAAACGGGTGGTTACAGATAACAAAATTTTGAAAGCATCACACTAATGGTAGTTTACATTTTTTTTTTTTTTGCTGGCCCCAATATCAGAAATAATGAGGACCATTAGGGCCTCAGAGAGGGTTGTTGTCTGGCCAGGGAAGGCCAATATTTATGAGGTGTCACTAAAGTTTCAGAAAGTACTGTTATCTGGTCAGAGAGCCAGGTGTGGATGAGTTCAAGGCACGGGCAGGCGTTCCAAGCAGGTTCAGAATTTGCAGTAATTTAGAGTAAAGCCAAAATTATCTTTTCACGGCTTTGTGGCAAGATGGTTCCCAATTTTAATAAAAAATCAGGTTGGGTCTATCAAGCCTCTCCCTTACTTTTGGAAACTCCTCTGCAAACTCCAATGTTGTGAACTCCCGAGCATTTTAATTCCAGATATGTATTCACAGAATTTCTAACTCTTCTATTCCAATTGTGTCTTTCTTGGGGCGAAGGTAATATCAAGTCATTGTTCTGGATGAGAGTGGAAATATTTTTGTGTAGCACACATTTGCATACACATTTAGGAGATCACTCCTTCTAAACACTGTTGGAACAGAAAATTCAAACTATGGGGGAGCTTCTTAGTTGAACAACATTATTCATGAATCCAAGTTCATTAAACAAATAGTTTTGGATCAGTGGATGATATATATTTCAAGATGAATTTCAATTGGCATATACTATGCTACATTTTAATGTCTGTGTGTGTTTTTTGTTTATAATGTTTTGCGATTTATATGGATTTAAAATCAAGTTTCCACAAGATTATTCTCAGAATATTCATCCACCTGAAATACATATTTGTTTCCTAGTACTGAAAACTAACTTCAGTAAATGGTGCATAAAAATCCTAATATTTCTACAGTAACTGACCCAGATTAATATCAATGCAAGTAGATTCCTAGGGGACATGATGTGTATTTTGATGTTCATTTTTATTCAACACTGCTACATTACTATTTCTGCAGCTTATGCACATCATACTGTATATATTTCATTCAAAAGTTCGCAAATTTATATGCATGTGTTTCACGTTCAATCACTTCCTGCTTCAGAACACATGAATTCCTCCAGGTTTCTTGACTATTCTTTTCATGATACTTCTTTCCAAACACATTATTTTTGATTTCCATAATCACGTTTGAAGCAAAACTCACACACTTTTCAGGATAAAATATAACCCTAATATTACCATTAGATGTATAAGTGGTTGGAATGAATGATTGCATATCAATATGAGATTTCTTTTATATTTTCAGATATCAATTCAATCCATTATTTAAAGTGGAACCAGTTATATTATTTATACACAGTATGGTTTATTCATGCATAATCTGCATATTCATAGACACAGGGTACACCTATTTGTACCCCAAATACTAAATTATACGTCTACAAAACATTGCTCCAGAAATGGTGGAAGAAATATTCATGTCACCTGATCTACACATACATTTTATCACAATAATATTCTGGACACAAAATGCAATGGTCGCACTTATGATTTTAAAAAAGCCTAAATGGAAAGTGAACATGGATTACAAAAAAAACATCCAAGTCCTGGTTACCTAATGCTCTCGAATTCAATCCTATTTGTGACAACATATTTGTTTCTTCCTAAGATTATATATTCAAACTCAACCCTGTTGAAAATGTCTAAACCAATTACACACTTTATACTTTTGCTGATTTCCTAATGTCTCTATTTATGTCTGCTTTCCTACATATTTTCCCCTGTTCATCATTGTGACTGACTCTTCACATGTGCTGACATTTACATTCACTCTCTACCCGAAACCCTATTTGTAAAGAACTTTTGGTCCAAATCCTATACTCACTCTTCTTTATAAACCTGCTGACTACCTTGGTAATCCTACGGACTATTCCTTTATGACTAGATGTTCTGTTTGTTATTCAATCATCCGAGGTACAAGATCCAATTTCATTGTATATTGACTTATCTGAGACATCTGTGCAGAATATAATTCAAAGCTAAGTATCCCACTCAAGGGCCCAATGCCCTACTTGGCTTCAAATCTTCCCTAGATTTCTGTTATATTTTACCTATATATTCTTGTAAATATCACAGGTTTCCAATACCATTATTCATCCAGCAGAATGATTGCTAACCAAAATTGAACATATTATTAACCCTAACCATACACTGTTCCCTCAATCTAACTTTAGAGCAGTGCAGGGACAGAGTTGGTCTTACAAAAGAGGAATGTTGGGGATCTTCCACCTGCTGAGAATATCAAAGATCCATGCAGAAATGATCCCCGAAGAAGATGTAGACTGCTATGAAGGACCTGAGAGAGCAAAAGTTAGCTTCCATGGCAAACAACCTGGTCACTATGAAGGGATGTGTCTGAATAAGCCTCTCTCTTTTTAATATAGAGCAAATGGACCAAACCAGGCCTGTGTGGAGATCTTTTCCCCGGTACCAATGGTTGATATACCATTCTAACTTGTGAAAGTGTCACAGGAAGTAGGGGCAGCCTCCATCTCATGGGACCCTTGGAAGCAACTGTTAGGACAAAGTGGTTGCCAAGGCTGTGAGCTCATTCACTTCATGAAGGAAGTGACCTACCTCACTTTCTTGGTGATGGAACTCTCTGAACTTGGGATCCCTGAAAACAGGCAGCCAGAGTCAGGCCCAATAACAGTCACAGAAGTCTCACTTTTTGGATTTACCAAGGAGAGAGTCAATCTTTCTTGGTATCTACAGATGTGAGGATGGCCAAATGCCAGGAAAGATCTGAATTGGGGTCTTTCCTGAGAAAGCAGGTATTGGCTCACCGCTGGCTCCTGACAACTTCACAGAGTGGGCCAAGGAGTCCAGATTTGAGAATAGAGAAGCCATTTCGGGGGAACATAGTATGGCCCACAAGGCAGAGGACACTCTTGATAGTCACAGACCCTCTTGGGGGAAAAAGGTGCCTTTGTGGGAATGAGTGTGTGTATGTGGTTTTGTCTCATGCTCTGAGAATAGGTAGGAAAGGCGGTTTCTTTGGTTTAGAATGGACTGTTTCTAGTAAGTCATTTGACAAAGCAAGTGTTTCTATGTCTGTGTATCCAACTGTGTCCATGGTTGTAGACATTACAAAAGAAAATGCATCAATGGATGTGTCCTGTCTAGGAGAAAGCTTCCCCACATTCATCCTGCCCAATTTATGAAAGGACAGAGGCTTGCCTTATTGATGGGCAAGACCTGCTGTCTTCCTAAGTTTCTGTTTTCTTCTTGAATTCTGGCCACTCTCCAGAATAGACTCATGGTTTTGTCACCAAGATATGTAGCACCTCAAAGCTCTGTGACATGGCCGTGTACTGGATAGCTGAAGGGAATGGCGAGAATCTCAGGAAACTCAGATATCTGTGTGATCATGAAAGTCTCAGTGGAGAATCCCTGCTTTGGGCCTTTGCTTACCTATTGTTCTGTAGCACTGAATGTCAGGAAGGTCTTTGCCTAAGGCACCACTTTGTGAAACCTGAATAAAACAGTTTTCTAATGGAAATGAATGAGCATCACCTGTCTCTCTTTGAGTAATTGCTTTTGAAAGGGATGTGTCTGAGCCAGTCTGTTGGCTGTGTGTGAGGCTGTGGCTTGCATTCTCAGCACCTGATGGATCTAAAGAAAGATGCCATGTGTGCATCCAAAACCAAAATGGCCAAAAGAGCAGTCATTGTGGATAAAATCTCTTGCCTTCCTCTGTAAGGTTCCTGACCTCTATCAAGTGAGAATAGGAATCCTTTGGGTCAAATGACTTCTTCAAAGCCCTGCGGAGGCTAGCCAATAGGTGCTTGGGTTTTCTCATGACCCCAATGCACATAAAGAATCTAAACCCCACAGTCAGTAGGCCTCAAATTGGAGAAGCTGAGCAGTATTAATGGTAGGCCTTTTTGATCACTTCTGGTTCACATAAGGGGTGTCCAGGCCACTCTGACTTTATGGAAATGACGAGCAAGAGTGCGTATTTTGGACACTGTCTTGTCCTGCGCTCCTCATAGAAACCTCCAGCTAGAGGTTATGATGAGTGTCTATATGGAAGAAGATGAGAGCCATGTGGGACTATTTTGGTTTTAATTGTGGTCATTTGTGTGGCACTTGGAAGAGATGACTGGGTCCACCTGGGTTTGAACTCTGGTGTGAATCCCCTTAGAGACTGAGTTCTGGAAGTGACCTCAGAGAAGTATTGCCATGAATCGAGTTGGGATTTTAGGAAGCCATGCATGAGAGTCGCCCTTATAAACTTAGATCAAGGTCCAGGGTGGCTTTTCACAGAGCACTGGGAATCTCAGCCAAATTATCCCATGATTTTATTCTTAAAGACTTGGCAGCCATACTTGAGAGTCAAAACACACATGGAACTCACATTGTAGACCTCAATAGGCCTGGCTTCATGTAACCTTTTGGCCACTCTATGGGAAGCATTGCCTATGAAAGTTCTCCAGAGTTTCACTGAAATGAGCTTCCTCAAAATTTAATGGTTCTTGAAAGCCACAGTGCCTCCCAACTACATCCTTGAAAAATGGCTAGATAAATACTTTGAAATTTTTGAAATTCCCATGACCAGGTGGCACTGGAGTATCTTTGGATGTCCTGCTGCTGATCATGAGTGTACCAGAGAGTGCCTTGATTGACTGGAATTTATAAAAATAATGTAGAACAGAGATGGTAGTAAGTTGGAGCCTGCTGAGTAGTGGGCCTAGAGCAGTGGTAGCCACGTGTGTGATAAAACATCTGTGGTGGGTCCATGTGATTAGCCCATTTGCTTCCAAATGGCTTGTGACTGACATGGTGCAGCCAGCAGACCCTTATTTGTAAAGGCATCTTTTTATTTGGAGAGCTTTCAAGGTAATGATCAGAATCAGGTTGATATGGTCAAGGGTGCAAGCTATGTGAGAAAGAAGCCCGGTTGTTTCATTCTCCTGCAGACCCTAACCCACCACACGTGACAGAACTCCCTCTAGCACTGTGTCCCAGTTGAACTTGTTGTTCAAAAAGCCCAGTGCAGCAGCAAGAACCAAAAGCCCCAGTGCAGCAGCAAGAACCACCACAAAAATTTGAGGAGGACCAAATGGCTTCACAGTCCACACGGGGTGAAACTTAGCCTCCAGTGGCCACACTTTACCTACAAAGAGAGAATTCAGCACTGCTGCCTCAGGTTCATTTGAAAATAAGAATCCATGTTCTCCAGGTCATATAGATGCAGACCCAGCTTTGATGGTCTCACTACAAAAGAAGCTAAAACTCCTTAATACAACATATATTTCAAGTGCCCAGCTTCAGAGGCAGTTTCTCAAGAAGTCTTTAGGCCAGCAGAGCTCAATGTTTGTGGAGTGTTTACCATGTCCCTTACTTTTGGAAACTGCTCTACCACCTCCAAGGTTGTGAACTCCTGAGCATATTCCATTCCAGATTTGCATTCACAGATTTTCTAACTCTTCTCCTCTAATTGTGTCTTACCTGGGGTGAAGGTAATGTCAAGGCATTGTTGTGGATGAGAGTGGGAAGATTTTTGTGTAGCACATATTTGCATACACATTGGATTCATTTTCCAATTTCCCATTAAAAATACTGAATCCCTGACACGAACCCATACCCTACTAGACTCTGACTACTAATCCTAATATGATGGAGAAAAATAACCCAAACAGAATAGAAATACAAGCAGTACAGAGAAGGCATGGTGTATAGTTGGACTTGCCTTTTGCATTATGTAGTGTAGGTGTTATAAATCTAGATAATTTTTAATTGAAATAGTTCTCCATGTGTTTTTAAAGTTAACAAATATGTGAATTTCTATCTCCCTTTCTCTGTAGCCTATTCAGCAAATGTATTTTTATATGCACATATAGAATCCTAGCTGGTATCACATGTACATACTTGTTTGGAGGCTGACGTGGCAGATAAAAATTATGAGAAGAGATAACTCCTCGTAAATGCTGTTGGATCTTAAAATTCAAACTATGGGTGATCTTCCTAGTTGAACAACATTATTCATAAATCCATGTTCAGTAAAATTAATATTTTTGGATCAGTGGATGATATATATTTCACCATGAATTTCGATTGGCATATATACTGCTACTCTTTAATGTCTGTGTGTTTTTTGTGTTTGTTTGTGTGTATATATATATATATATATATATATATATATATATATAATCTCCAGATTTTTTAAAATATAAAATATATGTGTCTTATTATACACTCCCTAAATACATTCATATTCATGTATGTGGATTTATAATCAAATTTTTACAAGATTATTCTCAGAAATATTCATCCCCCTGAAACACATATTTGTTTACTAGTACTGAAAACTAACTTCAATGAAAGGTGCATACAAATCCTAATATTTCTGCAGTAACTTACCTAGGTTAATATCAATGCAAGTAGATTCCTATGGGACATGATGTGTATTTTGACATTCATTTTTATTCAACACTGGTACAGTACTATTTCTTCAGTTTATGCACATCAAAGGATAAATGTTTCATCCAAAATTTCAAAATTTAAAACTTTTGATTCACTTTCAATCACTTCCTGCTTCAGAACACATGTATTCCTCCATGTTTCTTGACTGGTCTTTCATGAGACTTCTTTGCAAACACATTATTTTCGATTTGCATAATCAATTTTGAAGCAAAACTCACACACTCTTCATGATCAACCGTAACACTAATATTACCATTAGATGTACAACTGGTTGTAATGAATGTATGTATGCCAATATCAATATAAGATTTCCTGTATATTTTCAGATATCAATTTATTCCAATTCCAATTTCTAATGTTGGGTCCAGTTATATTATTTATTCACAGTTTGGTATATTCATTCATCATCTCTATATTCATCAAAACAGGGTACACCTATTTTTTTACCCAATACAAATTTATAGGTTGTAAAAATATTGCTCCCCATAATGGTGGAAGAAATACTCATATCACCTGATCTACATATACATTTTTATCACAGTAATATTCTGGACACAAATGTAAAGGTAACACTTATGATTGTACCAAAACCTAAATTGAACGTGAATATATATTACTAAAACCATCCATGTCCAGGTCGCCTAATGCTCTCAAATTTCAATCTTATTGGTGACTACATATTTGTTTCTTCTAATATCATATATTCAACCTCAACCCTGTTGAAAATGTCTAATCCTGTTACTCACTTTATACTTTGCCTGATTTCCTAACGTCTCTATTTTATATCTGCTTTCCTACATATTTTCCCCAGTTCATCATTGTGACTGACTCTTCATATGTGCTGATATTTTCATTCAGTCTCTAAACGAAACCCTATTGCTAAAGAACTATATTTCCAACTCAAAGACTCACTCTTCAACCTAAACCTACTATTTTCCTAATCCTACTGACTATCCCTTTTTGACTGGATGTTCTCTTCGACATTCAGGCATCTGAGGTACTAGGTTTTATTCCATTGTATGTAGATTTACCTGCGACCACATTGCAGAATGTAATTCAAAGCTAAATATCATAATCAAGGGCCCAATGCCCTTCCTGGCTTCAAATCTTACCTAGATTTCTTTTTTCATACTTATATTTCAAATACATATTCTTATAAATATTTCAGGTTCCCAATACCATTATTCATCCAGCAGAATGATTCCTAACACAAATAAAACATGTTGTTAACCCTAACCATACACTGTTCCCTCAATCTAAATTTACAGAGGGAAGGGACAGAGTTGGTCTTACAGTAAAGAAATGTAGGGGGTCTTCCACCTACTGAGACCCTCAAAGTTCCATGCTGAAATGATCACTGGAGAATATATACGCAGCTATGAAGGACCTGAGAGAGCAAAAGTCATGTTCAATGGCAAACAACCTGGTCAGGATGAAGGTTTCTGTCTGAATCAGCCTCTCTATTCTTAATGTAGAGAAGATGGACCAAACCAGGCCTGTGTGGGTAGCTGTTCCCGGGTGCCTATGGTTGATATAAGATTCTAACTTGTGAAAGTGTCACAGGAATTAGGGACAGCCTCCTTTTCATGTGAGACTTGGAAGCCACTGGTTGGACAAAGTGATTGCCAAGGCAGTGACCTCATTCAGTTCCTGAAGGAAGTGACCTCACATCACTTCCTTAGTGAAGGAAATCTCAGAACTTGAGATTCATGAAGCCAGGCACCCAGAGTCAGTCCCAGTCCCAGTCCCAGTGGTCTCACTTGTTTGGATTTACCAAGGACAGAGTAAGTCTTTCTTGGTACCTATTGATGTGAGGATTGCAAAATGCCAGTAAAGCTCTGAAGAGGGGCCTTTCCTGAGAAAGCAGGTAGTGGCTCACCTCTGGGTCCTGACACCTTCACAGAGTTGGCCAAGGAGACCAGATCTGAGACATTTCAGGCCATTTAGGGGGAAAATAATATGGCCCACCAGTCAGAGGACACTCCGGATAGTAACAGACCTTCTTGGGGGAAGGAGCTGCCTTTGTGGGTGTTGGTTTGTGGTTTTGTCTCATTTTCTGAGAATAGGTAGGCAAGGCGCTTTATGTGCTGTGGAATGAACTGTTTATTGTAAGTCATTTGACAAGGCGAGTGTTTCTATGTCTGTTTACCTCACTGTGTCCGTGGTTGTACTCATTAGAAAAAAAGAATGCATCAATGGATGTGTCCTGTCTAGTAGAAAGCTTCCCAGAATTCATCCTGCCCAATTATTGAATGGAGTTCAGATTGCCTTATCAATGGGTAACACCTGCAATCTTCCTAAGTTACAGTTTTCTTCCAGAATTCTGGCCCCTCTCCAGAATAGTCTCATGGTTTTGTCTCTAAGGTATGTACCACCTCCAAGCTCTGTGACATGGCCATGTACTGGATAGCTCAAGTGAATTGTGAGCATCTCAGAAAAATCAGATATATGTGTGACCACTAAATCTCAGTGGAGAAACCCTGCTTTGGGCCTTTTTTTTTTTAATTAATTTTTATTGTAGGTTGTTCAAAACATTACATAGTTCTTGATATATCATATTTCACACTTTGATTGAAGTGGGATATGCACTCCTTTTGCTTACCTATTATTCTGTTGCTATGAATGTCACGAAGTTCTTTGCCTCGGGCCACCAATTTGTGAAGCCTGAAGAAAACAGTTTTCAAATGGAAATGAATGGGCATCACCTAGGGCTCTTTGCTTAATTGCTTTGGAAAGGGGTGTGTCTGAATCAGCCTCTTGGCCCTGTGTGAGGCTGTGGCTTAGATTCTCAGCACCTGATGGATCTAAAGAAAGATCCCATGGATGCATACAGAACCAAAATAGCCAAAAGAGCTGTCATTGTGGATGAAGACTCTCGCCTTCCTTTCAAAGGTTCCTGACATCTATCAAGTGAGAATAGGGATCCTTTGGGTCAAGTGAGTTATTCAAAGCCCTGCAGAGGCTAGCCCATACGTGCTTGGGTGTTCTCATTACTCCAATTCACATGAAGAATCTAAACCCCACAGTCAGTAGGCCTCAAATTGGAGAAGCCAAGCAGTATTAATGGCAGACCTATTTGATCACTCTTCGTTCACAGTCAGGGTTTCCAGGCCACACTGATTTTAGGCAAATCGGGGGAAAGGTAGGTTATTTTGGACATTGTCTTGGTCTGTGTCCCTCATGGAAAACTCCATCCAGAGGTTATGATGAGGGTCTACATGGAAGAAGATAAGGGCCATGTGGGAGAATTTTGTTTTGAATTGTGGTAAGTTGTGTGGCAGTTGGAAGAGATGCCTGGGTTTACCTGGGCTTTAACTCTGGTGTGATTCCCCTTAGAGTCTGAGTTCTGGAACTGACCTCAGAGAAGCATTGTCATCAATTGTGTTTGAATTTTACTAGGCCATGCATGAGAGTTGCCCTTGGAACCTGAGATCTAGGCCCAGAGTGGCTTTCCACAGAGCACTGGGAATCTCAGCCAGGATATCACATGATTTTATTCTGAAAGACTTTGCAGCCACAGTTGAGTCAAAACACGCATGGACCTCACATTGTAGACCTCAATGGGCCTGGCTTCATGTGACCTTTTGGCTACTCTTTGGGAAGCCTTGCCTGTGAGTGTTCTCTAGAGCTTTCATTGAAATGAGCTTCCTCAACATTTAATGGTTCCTGAATGAATTGAAACCCCCAGAGCCTCCAACTTCATCCTTGACAAATGGCTTGATAAATACCATGAAATTTTTGAAATTCCTATGACCAGGTGGCACTGGAGAACTTTTGGATGTCCTGTTGCTGATGATGAGTGTACCAGACAGTGCCTTGATTTACTGGGTTTCATGAAATTTGTGTAGAACAGTGATGCCAGTAAGTTGGATCCTGCTCATTAGTGGGCCTAGAGCAGTGGTGTGAAGGTGTGTGATAAAACATGTGTGGTGGTGACATGTGAATCTGCCATTGGCTTCCCAAAGGCTTGTGACTGACATGGTACAGCCAGCAGACCCTTCTATGCAAAGGTGTTTTTTATATAGAGAGGTTTCAGGGCAATGTTCAGAATCAGGTTGCTATGGAAATGGGGGCAACTTATGTGGAATTGAATCCTGGTTGGTGCATTCTCATGCAGACCGTGACCCTCCACACGGGACAGAACTCTCTCCAGCACTGTGTCCCAGTTTAGCTCCTTGTATTTCATGAAGCAAATACCAAACTCCCAGTGCACCTGTGAGAAACACCACGAAAATTGGAGAATGACCAAATGGCTTCACAGTCCACACGTGGAGACACTTACAACCCAGTGACCATAGTTAAACTACAAAGAGAGTATTCAGCATGGCTGCCTCATGTTCATTGGAAAATTAGAAACAATATCCTCCAGGTCACATTGTTGCACACCCAGATTTGATGGTCTCCCAACAAAGGAAGCTAAAGCTCCTAACAACAACATATATTTTTAAGTGCCCAACCTCAGAGGAAGTTTCTCAAGAAGTCTTTACACCAGCAGAGCTCCATGTTTGAGAAATGTTTACCCTGACCCTTACTTTTGAAAACTCCTCTACCACCTCGGAGGTTGTGAACTCCTGAGCATTTTTCATTCCTGGTATATATTCACAGATTTTCTAACTTTTCTCCTCTAATTGTGTCTTACTCGGAACAAAGGCAATGTCAAGGCAATGTTCTGGATGAGAGTGTGAACATTTTTTTGTAGCACATATTTACATACACATTGCATTCATTTTACAATTTTCCATTCAAAATACTGAATCTCTGACATGAACCCATACCCTACTAGACTCTGACTACTACTCCTAATATGATGGAGAAAAATAACACAAACAGAATAGGAATACAAGCAGTTAGGAGAAATCATAGTGTATAGTTGTACTTGTATTTTGCATGATTAATGGTAGGTGTTATAAATCTAGTCAATATATAATTTAAATAGTTCTCCATGTGTTTTTAAGGTTAACAAATATGTGAATTCCTGTCTCCCTTTCTCTGTATCCTATTTAGCACATGTTCTTTTAAATGCACATATAGAATCATACCTGGTATCACATGTACATTTTTGTGAGGTGGCTGATTTGGCAAATACAATTTGTGAGAAGTGATCACTCCTCTTAAACGCTGTTGGAACTGAAAATTCAACCTATAGGTGAGCTTCCTAGTTGAACAACATTATACATAAATCCATGTTCAATTAAAGAAATATTTTTGCATCTGTGGATGATATATATATCATGATAAATTTTGATTGGCATATATATTGCTAATTTAATGTCTATGTGTGTGTGTATTTTGTGTGTGTGTGTATGTGTGTGTGTGTGTGTGTGTGTGTATATATATATATATATATATATATATATATATATATATATATATATATATATATGTATATATACTCTCCAGAAATATATGTGTCTTATATACACTCTCTAAATTCATTCATGTTCATGTATATGGATTTATAATCAACTTTTCACAAGATTTTTCACAGAAATATTCATCCACCTGAAATACATATTTGTTTCCAGTACTTAAAACTAACTTCAGTTTATTTTGCATACAAATACTATTATTTTTACAGTAACGGACCCAGTTTAACATCAATGCAAGTAGATTCCAGTGGGACATGATGTGTATTTTGAAGGTCATTTTTATTCAGCACTGGTACAATACTATTTCTTCAATTTATGCACATGATAGGATATATATTCCATCCACAAGTTAGCAAACTTATAGGCAGTTGTTTCACTTTCATCACTTCCTGCTTCAGAACACATAAATTCCTCTAGGTTTCTTGACTGGGCTTTTCATGAGACTTCTTTCCAAACACATTATTTTTAATTTCCATGATCACTTTTGAAGCAAAACTCACACACTCTTCATGATAAACCATAATCCTAATATTACCATTAGATGTATTAGTGGTTGAAATGAATGTATGTATATCAATATAAGATTTCCTGTATATTTTCAGATATCAATGGAATCCATTATTTAAATTTGGAACCCATTGTATTATTTATTCACATTATGGTCTATTCATGCATTATCTCTATATTCAGAGTCACAGGATATAACTATTTGTACCCCCAATACTAATTTATACATCTTCAAAATATTGCTCTCAGAAATGGTGGAAGAAATACTCACGTCACCTTATCTACATATACATTTTATCACAGTAATATTCTGGACACAAAAAGCAAAGATGACACTTATTATTTTACCAATGTAAAGGTCAGGCGAGTGTCGGAGGAAGAGACTACCAGAGACTGTCTCATGCAACAGCCAAGGATTTATGGGGGTCCAGCATGCTGGGGTCAGAGCTCCCTTGAATAGAGCACAGAGTCCTGAGAACAGCTTAAGCAGAGCTTATATACTTTCCTTGGAGAGGGCAGATAGGAAAGTTTATTGATGGGTCAGGGCGAGTGGGCGGTTTGCGTCCAAATGGGTGAGGAAGTACATTCTGCAGTTTTGCAGTTGGGTACAGCACTTTCAGGGAACTAGATTAGCAAACAGTTCTCAAGACATCAACAGTGTTTTGTTAAGCATACCGAAAAACTGGAAGTGACAAGTACCTATTTTATTAACCTTTCATTCCCCACTTCTTCTTTTGGTTACTTTTAATCATAAAAATGATCATTGGGGGTGTCACATTTTATGTTTACTAGTGTGGTATATTGTTTTCTGATTACCATAAGTTTAACTTGTCCAATTTGAGCATGGAGAAAGGAAACTACACGGTTGATCAAACAGGGTCCTACAATTACCAATAATATGAGGATTATTAATGGACCGGCCAGGGCTGATGAAAACGTAGTTAATGAGGGGGCTTTGTGAACCAAGACTCAAACCACCTTTTTTGGGCCTCTCTCTCTTGTTGATGCTCTTCAAGGCATCTTCTTAATTTAATCATAGATTCTTTTACAACTCCAGTATGGTCGGCATAAAAACAACATTCTTCCCTCAATGCAGGACGAAGGCCCCTTCTCTCATGAAGAGGAGGTCCAACCCTCGACTGTTCTGTAAAATAACTTCAGAGAGAGAGGTTAAAGATTCGTGTAAAGCTGTGAAGGAGGTTTTTAATATCTTTAAGTTTTGGTCTATTACTGCTTCTAATTGGGTCATTTGTTGTGTCCCATGGACCAGGGCAGTGGTTCCTGTGCCCACCCCTGCAGCAACTCCTATTCATAATAGGATGACTAAAGTGAGGGATACAGGTTCCTGGCAGAACCGGGTTGTTTGCCCCCCTATTTGATATTTAAATGTACCTGCGTCATGATAGAGCACTCTGGAAAACATCTGCACCATTACATAATTAATCACATCTGTTGACCATTTTATGAAAACATAAACAATGTTTAAGTGTATAGAATTGTACTGCTGTAGAGATGGACAAGGCAAGGTACCTAAGATAGCACAGAAGACAGGGAAACAGTCTTATTTGGTTGCATCCGGATTTAGAGGGCATTGCTTCTGTTGTAATCAATTAATCCCTGAACCCAAAGTTTAGGTTGTTTCAGAATTTTGTACCCAGCATGTAAGGGAAGGGGCTCAGAAGTTCACAGTCTGCAGAAGTTCACAAAAAGCAGTTTTTGTTTCTGTTTTTTTTTTCCTCTGTTCTGGGAAAGTTAACTTCTTAAGGACACCTGGGAGGGGGAGAGCTTTATTCTTCTTTTTTTTTTCTTTTCCTCCCTGCCAGCTGTTACCATGGAGCCCAGTTGGTAACTTCTATATCTTAGAAATGTAGCCATCTCTATGAAGCCCCAGCTCTAGGGCAGAGGCCTTCTTCATATATTTTGTTAAAAACTACTAAGGGGGTGTCTAGCTTAGGAGTGCTGATTTTTCCAGCCAGTGGCCAAGTAGAACAGAGCAACACGAATAGAGGAAGTTTATCTACATTGAACTCTTTTATAGGAACTGTGTTGCTGAAAGGCTTAAAGTCAGCCATGGTGAAGACTTCTGGAGAAGGTCATTTAAGACTTTTCTGTGGGCCTGGTACAGAGGGGAAGACAGGGAAGGCAGGGGATGAGAGCAGCTCCGTGGATCTGAGGATGAGGAAAAAGAGATATAAAAGAATTATGGGAAAGGGGTTTGGGATTTTCCTGGCAACAAAACTTGAGCAGTAGAACAGGTAGAGCAGAGGGGAAGACGGGAGTGAGTATCCCAAAAAGTCTGTGAGGGACTTTAAATTCTTAGTAACCTGTTTTCAGTGATGACAAAGCAACTTTAAAGGCCATTTTAATTACATCTTTGATAGGCGTCTGAGGGCACTCCTTAGCTGGTTTGAGCTTTGGGTTAGCTGGTAAGAGGACCTGGTGGGACCCGGTGTGGGCACTGACAGGAGGAGAGAGGAGTGAGTGGGTGGAAGGGTACCTAAGTACCTGCAAGCTCAGCAAGGGGCAATGGTCTGAGAACCGACGGAAATTTGGGTTTTTGATCTAGTAACTGGAGCTGAGAAATCAGGTTGCTGATGTGGGAGTGACAGCAGAGAGTCTGGGGCAGAAGGCTGCGGGTGAGTATCTATTGGAGAAGCATAGTTCAGGATTTGAGCATAGGAGGGAAAAGGCCTACACGTAGGGGAATTTCCTTCCACACTTTTGAGCACTTGTCGAAGTTGAAAAGGTCACGCAAAATTTGAGGATCTAGAGACCCTTCTGGTGGCCATCGGTTTTTGTTATCTAACTGGTAATATGGCCAATGCTGTGTACTGAATTTGATGAGGAGTTTTGCTTCCACCAGGTAGCCCCTGTATCCTCACATCCCCATTATTTACAGAAGAAGTTGGCTTTTCCCCCACACAGTCGTGGCTGTTTTTGGCTTTGGTAGTCCGCCAGGCAAACATAGTAATCTAGGCTAGCCAACCTGCATCTGGCTCGCGTGTCCCTACATCCATAATGTTTGTTTCCATTATCTATTGTATGGAAAGTATTTAATGGAATTTTTGGGGATCCTCTTCCTCAGGGATTTCCCAATAGGAAAGACGTATAGCCAGCTGACAAATTTCTTGGTGGAGAGATGGCCACCAGGTCCCTAAGTGGGCTGTATGTGCGATAGACCATACTTCTTGTCTAGTAGGATTTGTGATCAGCCATCGCTGCTGAACGGGTTGATGAGGGTTAGGACTACTGGTGACCAATTGGAGAGTCTATAGTCTTATTCACATGGCGAATATACAATTTGAAAATGTTACCAGTCTTTTCCATTTTTCAGCCAGATTCTGGATAGGGCACAGGCTTGAGATGAGAATTAGGAACCAGGAAGTGATTCCGTCTAACTTTAGCACTGTAGGTGTTATAAGTAGCACCTGGTATGGTCCTGTCCAGCCGGGTTCCAGGGATGACACCTGATGTTGTCTTATGTAGACAAAGTCTCTTACTTGATATAGATGAGGAGTACCCTCTTCAGCAGGTTGGTAGGCAGTGGCCAGCTGTTTCCACAGGTATTGCTGAGTTCCTTCCAGAACTTTAAGTCTGTCAAGCAAGGTTGTGTGGAAGGGATCGTTAGATCTTTGAGTTAGGGTTAGGTCCCTTACTGGAGATGGGGCCCCATAGAGAATTTCATAGGGGGTGAGGTTACACAAAGAAACAGAGGGAGTATTTCTTGCATGAAATAGTGCATGAGGCAGGAGCATAGTCCAATCTTTTATGCTACTCTTTAAGCTTAATTCCGTTTAGGTCTCTTTAATGGTTCTATTTAATTTTTTTTACCTGTCCTGAACTCTGGGGTCTATAAGCACAATGTAACTTCCAATTAATCCCCAGGGTCCTGGCTAACCCCTGAGTTACCTGGGCCATGAACGCTGGTCCATTATCAGACCCTATTACCTTAGGCAGGCCGTACCTTGGAAAAATATCTTTCAGGATCTTCTTGACCACCATTTGCGCCTTTTTTTTTGGCGGGGGGGAGGCTTCAATCCATCCTGAAATATATCTACAAAGAGTAGGAGATATTTAAGTCCATACCATGCTTGCTTAATTTCAGTAAAGTCCACTTCCCAGAATTGTCCTGGTCTGGTTCCTCGTAGGTGCTTTCCTGCAGGAAGCTTGGAAGTGTAAGCATTAACCTATTGACAGACCCGACAGGCTTTTTTTTACCTGTTCAGTTATTTCCTTTCACTGTGAGTCGGTTAGTGGAAAACTCTGTTCTTGATCCTTCAGGAATG